>NC_137051.1:16537500-16601654 GCF_032717465.1 Coenobita brevimanus | reverse complement strand
CCGCCAAAGCCTCCACGGTGACCAGGCACAGCTTCGGCAACTGGCTCAGGCTCGGCGCTGCCAGTGACAGCCAGCAGTAGCACTGTAATGGCGGGAACCTGCAACACAAGATACTATATTGCAACACAATACTTCTGGCTGGGTCTGTGCACTGCTGATGACAGTCAATGCCTGCATTACAATGAAAGTGACTTGCAACACTGTGTAGTACCGTACATGTCAACACAATACATACTAACACCTGCAACACAAAGTAGTTTGTAACAAATCATGCCAGCACCTACAACACAACACAGCATATGACAATACTTCTACGTAACATGTAAATATTTTCCACATCCACTTGTACATTTTCTGCATGGATGTGAATATTGAATATTTCTTCCGTTAAGTTAGGAGTTGAATGGGTACCATTCGAGAACAACGGCGACGTGTTGCGATATGCTTGCTACTTATCGTTATTTTTTTTTTTTAACCGGACGGAACTGGGTCACACAGCTTGACTACAGCTGTAATTCATGGATATATGAAATTCGATGAACCTTAGTTATGAGATCAGAATGAGTCTCCCTGGTTACTAGTCAAATCGACCTTCCAATTTAACAACAATTATCCCATCAACAGAGCTGAAAGGAGTTACGGTTCTTCGTCAGATTAGAACAAACGCACTGTACCCACGCTGTCATCTTACTGTGGATCATACTTTAAGTGACTGGGTATTTCGTAGCTCTTCTTCCGTAACGATTTATTGTGCGTATTACACCTCAATATCGCATGTTTTTTATTTTCTTAAAGGAAAATTTGACAGTATTCAAGCTATAAAAACAACATAGAAGACAATATAAAGATGTACAAAGCAATATAAAGCGCTGAGGAATACGGAGCCTGAAATAGTGCTTGAAATACGGCCCTCAGCCACAAGTACTCAATGGGTGTAGGCTGAGTCTCTTATGCATTATGAACCGTATTACATATCACAAATTGCTTATTACTTCAACGTTTTTAGCAGAGAAAGAGAGAGAGAATTCTTTGTTTTGGTTTGGCTCGTAGTTAATGCTTTGAACCGAATTCTTATTTTAATCCATTCTTATCCAAACGATTTTATTCATCTTGGAGATTTTTCCTTTAAGGCTATATCTATCTATCTATATATATATATATATATATATATATATATATATATACCGGTAAAAAGATAGATAGATAGATACCTGTATATATATATATATATATATATATATATATATATATATATATATATATATATATATATATGTATATATATATATATATATATATATATATATATATATATATATATATATATATATATATATATATATATATATATATATATATATATATATATATATAGATAGATATATATATAGATATATACGTTGTTAATAAACCTCTTCACAACTATAGATCCTTCCTAAACGTATTTAATCGCTTGCGGATGGCAGGACTACAAAAGGTAAATACATCATTGAAATTATTAGTCCCTGTAATCCGATGTCACAGTGGTTCAGTCTGGTTATCTTAAGACGATTTTATTCACCTTCACATGATTTTATTAAGACCGCGACTACTGAACACCAGAACTGTCAAAAACTATCACAGCTTTTTGGTCGAAGGAAAAAAATATATATATCTTGCAATTCAGCCTATGACGGAGCTTTCATTAGCCTGAAAGTTCATGGTTACACTGAATGCATGCAGTGCACGTAATATAGATGTAGCAGCAATGAATCAAACAGCATTAACATTTCTGCACGGAAAATTAGTATTAGAATGTATGTGCTGTCGGAATGGGTGTCTTTCTTGTCAGTCCTTCAGCAAAGACTAACTTACCAGAGACTTCATGGTGCTTGGGTGAGAGGCAAGTGAGGAGTGTGTGGTGAGTGGGCAGTTGCTTCTCTTTATATAGGTGTGAGGCGGCAGTGACAAGGTCTGGTGACACACGAGGTCCAGTATAAGTACAGGTGTGATATTATTCTCTCTCTCTCTCTCTCTCTCTCTCTCTCTCTCTCTCTCTGAGCTTTGTATTTTTTTATCCATCCCCCCATTCCATCACACGTTCTCAATGCCAAGCCTGTATCCTTCACCCCGATTATGCACTTTTCATTTTAATCTTGTTTTCCCTAGACGATGTTATTAAGCTCTACGAAGACCTTTCGAACTGGAGGGGATAAATGCAGCCTTTATAAACCCCTTCATACTGTGGGGCTCTGGTAACATATGGAGCATCGCCTGGAAACTATCCTGAAGGGGTTTATTGCTGGGGTTTATCTCATCCTTTAAAAAATCGTCTATTAGTTTGAATAAAATTACTCGGAGTGCGTCCTCTGCTGAGAAGTGGTGATTCCAGGGCGTGTTACCAACCTTTTTGCAACTAGGATTTGTCAGCCTAGAGTATCGCCAGATATTTGCCTATTTATAATAAAGACCGTTGTAGTTGTTTAGAAATAAGCTAGTTGACCGGAGAAAGGGAGAAAGACCGAGACGAAGGTGGAGAGGTAAGATGCATGAGGGAGGGTGGTGGTGTGTCGTGAGAAGGGTCGTTACCAAACAATAACACAAATGCCTGTAATTACGTCCAGATCACTCCTCACAGAATTCGGCGTCATCCAATAGATACAAATACTGATAGATGTCTTTTATGAACACAGCCGTTTGACATTTGCCCCCCGGAAAACTAATTGCGTCCATTGCAGAAACCAGCTGAACTGATTGCGCATTTGGCCCTTCAACTGCTACGATTTATCTCAGCTGAAGAGATTTGTCTGGTGTTTGCCTGAATGTAATACATGTGTGAGGCCTCGCCCCCTCCCCCCCACCCAGGCAGCCCATCGTGTCCCCCTAACGGGGGGCGCCCCACAGGTTGAAAACCATTGATCTAATCCCTCCCGATTGAAATATGTCCTAATCTGAATAAGATCGTCCAGAGACGGAATGAATAGATTTTAAATAATTACCGGACGGATAAAATTCGCTAGAAAGGACCACTGTTGAGGCTCATGCATTATTTCCTTCTTGCTTATTGCTACCGCTCTTGTGGCTCCAGGTTCATTGAATGTGAACTCAGTGGACGTCATGAACTTATTTTTGGGGGGAAAAAAAAAAAATTTAAGTTAGGTGAGGTTAGGTTAGTCATTAATAATTAGGTTTGTTGATAATAATAAATAATATCTAAGTGTAACATTCATCTCCTTGATCCACTCGTAGAAAAATACAGCTATGATGGATAAAGGACGCGTGCCACCCTCAAACCACGTTCCTTTGCTGACAGTAATCCACTCGCTGCAGCCGCGTTTAGAGCAGCGCCACTGAGCAGATCCACCACCAGTCCTTATGTTCATCTAATGCTTACGGCTGCATAACTTAGATTTTGGACCTTTTGTGTTTGTACTTGAATATTATTTGTTATTATTATTAACTAACCTATTTTATTATTATTAACCTAATCATATTAGTGTATTATCTAACCAAACATTACCTAATCTAGCATAACCTGACCTAACCTAGCTTTTTAGAAAATTATTTCTGCTAAAAAAATATGTTCAAATTTATCAACCTGAAAAGAGTGTATAAATGACGAGATTACATAATAATGGGCGAACGTGCACCAAGCACAAAAGATCCCCTTTGGGAAATTGCATTCTATTTACATTCTGCACTGATTTCGTTTAATCAGTCAATAGCTAGAGTCAATCTTTTCTCCCAGATACTCCGCTAACCCCACTCCAATCCCTCCATGCCGTTCTCCACCATCTCTGGCCTACTCCGCTACCCCCACCCATCGTTTACCCTCCAACACTGCTGCCACATGATAATTATTACTAGCGATTGAGCGATGCGAAGCCAGCAAGCGTTGCAAGCTATGTTTACGTTCAACTGAGAAATGAGCGTCCCGACACGACCCAGCCCGGCCCGACTGCAATGGTTTTCAGAGGCAAATAACTTTGCAGCTGTGTGAGAAAAAGAAGAGATTCTTTCAGCAAGTAGTAGATACATTCAGTAAATTTTGTTTTTAGCTATATATCTACTCATGAGACCAAAGAAACCCCTTGGAATCCGAATTTCCAAGGGAATGTACCGAGGACTTCAATTGACATGCTTCACGAAGAAATCGAAGGTTTTCATTTTCCGTAGCAGCATCTTAAAATTTACACCATAATAAAATGTTACAGCTTCTGATACCCTGTATTTTTCATTGCTCTGCTACGTCGCTGATGATTATTTGAGTTTCATTAACCTTTTCTCTAGGGGGAGAATTTATTATGTTGAGTAAGATAGCCTAACCGTAGGGAAAACAAAAGATTATTGACGTCTTTGAAATGAGGGTATTGAAGCGTTCTTAAATATCAATCCTATGCCTCACTCCCAGCTGAATAAAATCGTCTGTTGTTAGCTGGAATAGAATACTGGAGTTTTTCCGACCTTGGAAGAGCTATTGGTTCAAGTATTAACACTCCCGGGCTCCTGTGACTCCCTCTAAGATTAAATCGTATGGCATTACATGAACTACAGTGCTAACGCTAGGATGGTTTCGACAATGACAAAAACAAAACCATTCTAACACGATGATAATTCTTATGTGTATCTAATTCCTGCTTCCATCAGATGATTTCATTTAGAGCATAGGCGACTGTTCATGGGAAAAGTTGATGAAGAGTTTGTTTCGTCACCCCTTCACTATGACATTTCTCCTAAGCGGAATAATACTGTGATACGAATCAGTTGTGTCTTTGTGTGTGATTTATGAAACAAACTGAATGGGAAACTTCTGGAATCTTCAGTCTGTTAATTTCTTTTCATTTCACGAATCTCAGCCACTCCCACAGCTTAAGTCGTGGTTGCATGAAATTTGATAAATCTAAGTTTTAAGAGGGCAATGAGACTCATTTTTTCTAGTCTAATCAACCCTCCGAAATGACGACACCTGTCCATCAGCTGGGATGAAAGGGTTTGGCGATCTTTCTCAGTTTTAAGAAAAAAAAAAAAAATGAACTAAGGTGGCTGTATCGCCTTTTTTTTTAATGTTAAAATCATGGCGCCTGGTGGTTCAAGGGGTAATTAAAGCGCTCCAATGGGATCGACCCGATGCAGGTTTACATCCAAGGGATTGTTAGGGTTTATTGCAATACCACTCACGGATGAGTGAGGCTGGTCACTCTCATCTTAAATATCAGGCCAACTTGCCTAGCCCCGGGCTCCTAGGTTCCTCATGGGGCAACATTGTATTACATGATGGGTGAATGAACATGTAAATGAAACAAAGAGATAGTGTCATTATCATTTTCGGTATTTTTTTTATTTCTCTTTCGTATCATTTTAATCATGTGTGCTCCATGTAGATGACAGTTATAGGAGCTGGCTGACTTTACTTTCCGTAGCCGTAGCCACCGAAACCTCCGCCAAATCCCCTTCCAAAGCCACCTCCGAAGCCTCCGAAGCCTCCTCGGTGAAAGCCGGGTTCGGGACTGGCTTCGGCTTCCCTCTTGCCTCGGTACAATCCGTAACCACCGAAGCCTCCACCAAAACCACCAAAGCCGCCTCCGAAGCCTCCTCGGTGAAAGCCGGGTTCGGGGTTAGCTTCAGCGCTCCTCTTGCCTCGGTATGCGCCATAGCCACCGAAGCCACCAAATCCACCGAAACCTCCGCCACCAAAGCCGCCAAAGCCTCCACGGTGACCAGGCTCAGCTTCGGCAACTGGCTCAGGCTCGGCGCTGGCAGTGACAGCCAGCAGTAGCACTGCAATGGCGGGAACCTGCAACACAAGATACTATATTGCAACACAATACTTCTTGCTGGGTCTCTGCACTACTGATGACAGTGAATGCCTGCACTACAATGGAAGTGACTTGCAACACTGTGTAGTACATGGCAAGACAACACATACTGACACCTGCAACACAAGGTAGTTTGTAACAAATCATGCCAGCACCTACAACATAACACAGCATAATGACAATACTGCTGCATAATATGTTAATATTTTCCACATCCACTTGTATATTTTCTAAATGTATGTGAATATTGAACATTTCTTCCGTTAAGTTAGGAGTTGAATGGGTACCATTCGAGCACAACGGCGTCGTCTTGCGGTATGCTTGCTACCTATCGTTATTTTTTTTACCCGACGGAACTGGGTTACACAGCTTGCCTACAACTGTAAGTCATGGTTACATAAAATTTAATGAACCTTAGTTATGAGATCAGAATGAGTCTCCCTGGTTACTAGTCAAATCGACCCTCCCATTTAACAACAATTAACCCATCAACTGAGCTGAAAGGAGTTACGGTTCTTCGTCAGGTTAGAACAAACGCACTATACCCACGCTGTCATCTTACTGTGGATCGCACCTTAAGTGGCTTTGGATATTTCGTAGCTCTTGTTCCTTAACAATTTGTTGTGGACATTGCGTTTCAATATCGCACGTCGTTTCTTAATGGAAAATCTCACAATATAAAAGCTATAAAAACAAATTAGAAGACAATATAAAGATGTAAAAAACAAAATAAATCGCTGAGGAATACGACGCCACAAATGCTGCTTGAAATACGGCCCTCAGCCACAAGTACACACAGGGTTCAGGCTAAGTCTTATGCATTATGACCCGTATTACATATCGGAGATTGCTTATTATTTCAACCTTTGTTAGTAGTAAGAGAGAGAGAGAGAGAGAGAGAAAGAATTCTTTGTCTTGGTTTGGCTCTTAGTTAATGCCTTGAACCGATTTCTTATTTTAATCCATTCTCATCTCCAAACGATTTTATTCATCTTAAGAGGTTTTTCCTTTAGGATAATATATATATGGTGTTAATAAAACTCTTCACTACTGTAGATCCTTCCTAAACGGAATTAATCGCTTGCGGATGGCAGGACTACAAAAGGTAAATACATTATTGAAATTATTAATCCCCGTAATCCGATGAGATAGTGATTCATTCTGGTTATCTTCAGACGATTTTATTCAGCTTCACATGATTGTATTAAGACCGCGCCTACTGAACACCAGTACTTTCAAAAACTATCACAGTGATTTGGTCGAGGAGAAAAAAAATTATGTATATTGCAATCCAGCCTATGGCGGAGCTTACATTACCATGAGAGTTCAATTACATTGAATGCACGTAGTAAACGTATGATTGATGTAGCAGCAGTGAATAAAACAGCACTAATATTTCTTGTACAAGGAATATTAGTGTCAGAATGTATGTGCTGTCGGAATGGGTGCCATTCTTGTCAGTCCCTCAACAAAGACTAACTTACGAGTGACTTCATGGTGCTTGGGTGAGAGGCAAGTGAGGAGTGTGTGGTGAGTGTGCAGTTGCTTCTCTTTATATAGGTGTGAGGCGGAAGTTTCAAGGTCAGGTGGCACACGAGGGCCAGTATAATATAAGTGTGACTTTTATTATCTCTCTCTCTCTCTGTCTCTGTCTGTCTCTCTCTCTGTCTGTCTCTCTCTCTCTCTCTCTCGGAGCTAAGTATTTTTTTTATGTATCCCACCATTCCATCACACGTTCCCTGTGACAAACCTGTATCTTGCTGTCTCTTATTTTGTCACATATTATTTTTATAACTATATATTTTGATAGAAAGGCTGATTGTACGTAAATCTTAAGCTGTTTAGGGGAATTACGGCAGCCTGTACGTATTAATCCATTTGATCTTTCTACGTTAGGCCTTTAAACCCGTGGATGGGAAGGGGGGGGTACTCTTCACCCAATATCCTGGGATATAAGACCACTGCATCATCCAGGTTACCGCAATTATATCCGACAAGGTTTCACTCCAGGTGCTTATTAGTTACTCATTTTACCAACTATCCACAGAGGGTGAATGAACATCTGAGTCGAGTGGGCCAGCCGCCCGTATCGGTAGACTATTACGCTATTTTAAAAAAAAATCTGGGGCACCAAATAAGTAGATAAATACTTAAAAAATATCCTAATTAACAACTTGACCCAAGAAAATATAGCCGTATATTTGCTTATAGCTTACGACGAACGATATTACTCGGGTCACAGTCACCGCAGCCACATAGTTACAACCGAGGGCGTGAAGGTATAGGCGCCACCAGATTTATAATTGTCAACTTTGGAACGCCAGTGAGGGCAGAATATAGACTGCATTCTACAGTAGGGTCGGGTTCAGAAATTCACCTAATATATAATCTCTTGCATTCCCACTTTCCTCTTGCTTGCTAACATTCTCAGGCAGAGAGAGGCATGAGGCAAGGAATGTTGTTCAAAGGACTTTGGTTCTACCCAAACAGGATTCTCTGTGATATGATGCGTCAAGGGGAAAGTGACAACATAGTGTATGAAGTGGAAGCGGTGAAACAGTAGGCAACTTTTCCTTAAGTATATATAACACCATTACCAACAAGATAGAGAGATCACGCTTTTTTATTTTAATTTTCCATCAAGTCTTTCACTAATGACGTTAAAAATTGGGGGTCTTTCATCCCCTTGTCGAACTTAGGTTTATCTCCTTGAACCCCGTGACGTATTTCTTTTTATTCTTGTTCCTGCCTGTCAGCTTGATGTAGCTGAAGAGAGATTTTTCGAACTTGAGGGATTAGATATAGTTTTCATTGACCCCTTCATTACACTGCCACTCATCCAAGCTTATAATCGTCTGCCAGTATCAGGAATCGGATGTAGATGATGATAATGATGACGATGATAATAATCAATGATATCTTGGAAGACGAGGTTAAGAAGACGGGCAGTACTCTTTTTTTTTTCACTTTTTTTTTTTTTCAGCTTGAGGTATAGGCTTAATAACGCGTTCCCTGAGTCCCAGGAGTCCTGTTACTTTACCTCAGCCCACCATACCAGTCATTCCTGTGTGTCCTCTCTTGATAATGACTCAGTATTTGCAACAGAGCCTTTAATACCACTCATGTTCTTCCTGTACAATAGAACATTGATATTTATTGGGTGTCAAATGTAAAGCCTAACGGTGAATAAATAATACTAATAAAATATTCCATTATATCTTGTTTATCCAATTATGGCTGGCCAGATCGAGAGCGTATTTATTCTCTTCTCCACTGCTCCCCGATTATGCACTTTTTATTTTAATCTTGTTATCCCTTGACGATGTTATTAAGCTCAACAAAGACCTTTCCAACTGGAGGGGATAGATGCAGCCTTTATAAACCTCTCCATACTGTGGGGCTCTGGTAACTTGTGGAGCATCGCCCGCAAAAGCGACTGAAGAGGTTTATTGCTGGGGTTTATCTTAGCCTTTGAAAAATCGTCTATACGTTTAAAAAAAATTACACTAGTGCGTCCACTGCGGAGAACTGGTGATTGGAGGGCGTATTATCAACCTTTTCACAACTAGGATTAGTCAGCCAGATATTTGCCTATTATAATAAAGTCCGTTGTAGTTCTATAGAAATAAGCTAGTTGACCGAAGAAGGAGAGAAAGACAGAGACCAAGGTGAAGAGGTACGATCCTTGAGGGAGGGTGGTGGTGTGTCGTGAGATGGGTCATTACTAAATTGGAACACAAATGCCTGTAATTACGTCCAGATCACTCCTCATGGAATTCGGCGTCATGCAATAGATGCAAATACTGATAGATGTCCTTTATGAACAGAGCCGTTGGACATTTCCTCCCCAGAAAACTAATTGCGTCCATTCCAGCAACCTGCCGAACTGGGAGCGCATTTAGCCTTTCAACTGCTACGGTTTATCTCAGCTGAAGAGATTTGTCTGGTGTTTGCCTGAATGTAATACATGTGTGAGGCCAGAGCAGAGAAGTTACCTTTTTAGAAAAATATTTCTCCCCAGAAATAAGTTCGAATTTTGAATCAGCCTAAAAAAAAAATTGTATAAATAACGAGGTTACATAATAATGGAGAACGTCCACCATGCACAAGAGATCCTCTTTGGGAAATTGCATCCTATTTACATTTTGCATAGATTTCGTTTTATCAGTCAATAGCTAGAGTCAGTCCTTTCTCCCATATACTCGGCTAATCCCACTCCAATCCCTCCATTCCGTCCCCCACCTTCTCTGGCCTTCTCCGCTACCCCCACCCACCTTTATCCTCCAACACTGTTACCACATGATAATTATTACAACCGAGCGAGCAAAGCGAAGCCAACAACCATAGCGAAACTATGTTTACGTACAACTGAGAAATGAGCGCCCCGAATCGACCAGGCCCGGCCCAACTGCAATGATTTTCAGAGGCTAGTAACTTCTCGACTGTGTGAGAAAAAGAAGTGATTCTTTCGGCAAGTAGTAGATACATTCAGTAAATTTTGTTTTTAGCTATATATCTCCATGACACAAAAGAAACCCCTTGGAGTCCGAATTTTCCGAGGGAACGTACGAGGGCTTCAGTTGACATGCTTCACGATGAAATCGAAGATTTTCATTTTCTGTAGCAGCATTATAAAATATACACTATAATAAAATCTTACAGCTTCTGATACCCTGTATTTTTCAATACTACGTCATTGATGATTATTTGGGTTTCATTAACGCTCTCACTAGGAGTAGAATTTATTTAGTTGAGAAAGATAGCCTAACCGTATGGAGAACAAAATTTGACTGACGTCTTCGAACTGAGGGTATTGGAGCGTTCTTAAATATCAGTCCTATGCCTCACTCCCAGCTGAATCAAATCGTCTGGTGTTAGCTGGAGTAGAATGCTGGACTTTTCCCGACCCTGGAAGAGTTATTGGTTCAGGTATGAAGACTCCCGGGCTCATTTGACTCCCTCTATGATTAAATCGTATGGCGCTACCTGAACTACAATGGTTTCGACAATGACGAAAGCAAAACCATTCTAACACGATGACATAATTCTTGTGTATCTAATTCCTGCTTCCACCATATGATTTAATTAGAGCATAACTGATTGTTCATGGGAAAAGTTGATGAGTTTGTTTCTTCACCTCTTCGCTTTGACATTTCTCGTAAGCTGAAAAATACTGTGAGACGAATCATGTATGTCTTTCTGTGTGATTTATGAAACAAACTGAATGGGAAAGTTCTGGAATCTGCAGTCTATTAATTTCTTTTCATTTCACGAATCTCAGCCAGTCCCACAGCTCAGGTCGTGGTTGCATGAAATTCGATAAATCTTAGTTTTAAGAGGGTAATCAGGCTCCTATTTTGTAGTCAAATCAACCCTCCTAAATGACGACACCTGGCCATCAGCTGTGATGAAAGGGTTTGCCGATCTTTCTCATATTTATGGGAAAAAAAAAAAAAAAAAGTGAACTAAGGTGGCTGGATTTTTTTTTTTTTTTTTTTTAATGTTAAAATGATGACGCCTGCTGTTTCAGGGGGTAATTAAAGCTTTCCAGTGGGATCAGGCCGATGCAGGTTTACATCCAAGGAGTGGTTGGGGTTTATTGCAACACCATTCACTGATGAGAGAGGCTGGTCAGTCTCATCTAAATATCAGGCACACTTGCCTAGCCACGGGCTCCTAGGTTCCTCATGGGGCAACACTGTATTAGATGATGAATGAATGAACATGTAAATAAAACAAAGAGCTAGTGTCATTGTCGTTTTCGGTAGTGTTTTATTTCTCTTTCGTATCATTTTAATCAGGTGTGCTCCATGTAGATGATTGTTATAGGAGCTGGCTGACTTTACTTTCCGTAGCCGTAGCCACCGAAACCTCCGCCAAATCCTCTTCCAAAGCCACCTCCGAAGCCTCCGAAGCCTCCTCGATGGAAGCCGGGTTCGGGACTGGCTTCGGCTTCCCTCTTGCCTCGGTACAATCCGTAACCACCGAAGCCTCCACCAAAGCCTCCACCAAAGCCGCCTCCGAAGCCTCCTCGGTGAAAGCCGGGTTCGGGACTGGCTTCGGCTTCCCTCTTGCCTCGGTACAATCCGTAACCACCGAAGCCTCCACCAAAGCCACCAAAGCCGCCTCCGAAGCCTCCTCGGTGAAAGCCGGGTTCGGGGTTAGCTTCGGCGCTCCTCTTGCCTCGGTATGCGCCATAGCCACCGAAGCCACCAAACCCACCGAAACCTCCGCCACCAAAGCCGCCAAAGCCTCCACGGTGACCAGGCTCAGCTTCGGCAACTGGCTCAGGCTCGGCGCTGGCAGTGACAGCCAGCAGTAGCACTGCAATGGCGGGAACCTGCAACACAAGATACTATATTGCAACACAATACTTCTGGCTGGGTCTGTGCCCTGCTGATAACAGTCAGTGCCTGCATTACAATGGAAGTGACTTGGAACACTGTGTAGTACATGGCAACACAACAGATACTGACACCTGCAACACAAGGGAGTTTGTAAAAAATCATGCCAGCATCTACAACACAACACAGCATAATGACAATACTGCTACATAACATGTTAATATTTTCCACATCCACTTGTACATTTTCTACATGCATGTGAATATTGAATATTTCTTCCGTTAAGTTAGGAGTTGAATGGGTACCATTCGAGCACAACGGCGACGTTTTGGGATATGCTTGCTACCTATCGTTATTCTTTTTTTTTTTTTACCCGACGGAACAGGGTCACACAGTTTGATAATAGGTGTATTGAATAGATATATAAAATTCAATGAACCTTAGTTATGAGATCAGAATGAGTCTCACTGCTTACTAGTTAAATCGACCTTCCAATTTAACAACAATTATCCCATCAGCAGAGCTGAAAGGAGTTACGGTTCTTCGTCAGATTACAACAAACGCATTATACCCACGCTGTCATCTTACTGTTGATCATACTCAAAGTGACTCTGGATATTTCGTAGCGCTTCTTCCGTAACGATTTATTGTGCATATTACATCACGGTATCGCATGTTTTTTTCATAAAAGAAAATTTAACAGTATTCAAGGTATAAAAACAACATAGAAGACAATATAAAGATGTACAAAGGAAAATTAATCGCTGAGGAATACGACGCCTGAAATGGTGCTTGAAATACGGCCCTCAGCCACAAGTACTCACTGGATTTAGGCTGAGTCTTACACATTATGAACCGTATTGCATATCACAGATTGCTTATTACTTCAACGTTTTTAGCAGAGAGAGAGAGAATACTTTGTTTTGGTTTGACTCGTAGTGAATGCTTTGAACCGAATTCATATTTTAATCCATTCCTATCTCCAAACGATTTTATTCGTCTTAGAGATATTTCCTTTAAGACTATCTATATCTATGTATAGATAGATAGAGAAATATAGAGATATATATAGATACGGATGCAGATATAGATATATACGGTGTTAATAAATCTCTTTACAACTATAGATCTTTCCTAAACGCAGTTAATCGCTTCCGGATGGCAGGACTACAAAAGGTAAATACATCATTGAAGTTATTAATCCCCGTAATCCGATGTCACACTGGTTCAGTCTGGTTATCTTCAGACGATTTTATTCACCTTCACATGATTTTATTAAGACCGCGCCTACTGAACACCAGAACTGTCAAAAACTATCACAGCTTTTTGGTCGTAGGAAAAAAAAAAAAAATGTATCTTGCAATTCAGCCTATCACGGAGCTTTCATTAGCCTGAAAGTTCATGGTTACACTGAATGCATGCAGTGCACGTAAGATAGATGTAGCAGCAATGAATCAAACAGCATTAACATTTCTGCACGGAAAATTAGTGTTAGAATATATGTGCTGTCGAAATGGGTGTCTTTCTTGTCAGCCCCACAGCAAAGACTAACTTACCAGAGACTTCATGGTGCTTGGGTGAGAGGCAAGTGAGGAGTGTGTGGTGAGTGCGCAGTTGCTTCTCTTTATATAGGTGTGAGGCGGCAGTGACAAGGTCTGGTGGCACACGAGGTCCAATATAACTACAAGTGTGATATTATTCTCTCTCTCTCTCTCTCTCTCTCTCTGAGCTTTGTATTTTTTTATGCATCCCCCCATTCCATCACACGTTCCCAGTGCCAAGCCTGTATCCTGCAATCTCTTATTTTATCACGTTTTTCTCATTATTTTTTACCCATTTGTTTTTTTAGAGGAAAAATATTGATTGTACTTAAATCTTTAGCTGTTAAGGGTAATTACAGCAGCCTATACGTATTAATCCATTTAATCTTTCTAACGTTAGGCCTTTGAACACGTGGAGGAGGTGGGAGGAGGAATTCACCCAATATCCTGAGATACAAGACCACTGCATCATCCAGTTTACCGCAGTTATATCCCACAAGGTGTCACTCCAGGTGCTCACTAGGTACTTATTTTACCAACCATCCACAAAGGGTACATGGACATCTGAGTCGAGTGGGTCAGCTGCCCGAATCGGGAGGCTATTAAGCTATTAAAAAAAAAAAAAGGCTACCAAATACGTTGAAATATACGTGAAAAATATCCCTATTAACAACTTGGCCCAAGAATAATATAGCCGTATATTTTCTTATAGCTTATGTCGAACGATTTTACTCGGGTGACAAACTCACCGCAGCCACAGAGTTACAACCGAGGGCGTGAAGGTATAGGCGCCACCATATATTTTATGACTGTCAATTTTGGAACGCCAGTGAGGGCAGAATATAGATTGCATTCTAATGTAGGGTCGGGCACAAAAATTCACCTAATACATAATATCTTGTATTCCCTCTTTCCTCTTGCTTGCTAACATTCTCAGGCCGAGAGAGGCATGAGGCAAGGAATGTTCAAAGGACTTTGGTTCTACCCATACAGGATTCTCTGTGATATGATGCGTCAAGGGGAAAGTGACAAACATTGTGTATGAAGTCGAAGCGGTGAAACAGTAGGCAACTTTTAAGTACATATAACACCATTAGCAACAAAATAGAGAGATCACGCTTTTTTATTTTAATTATCTATCAAGTCTTTCAGTAATGACGTTAAAATTGGGGGTCTGTCATCCCCTTGTCGAACTTAGGTTTATCCCCTTGAACCCCGTGACGTATTTCTTTTTATTCTTGTTCCTGCCTGTCAGTTTGATTTAGCTCAAGAGAGATTTTTTGAACTTGAGGAGTTAGGTATAGCTTTCATTGACCCCTTCATTACTATGCCACTCATCCAAGCTTATAATCGTCTGCCAGTAGCACGAATCGGATATAGATGATGATGATGATGACGATGATGGTGATGACTGATATCTTGGAAGACGAAGTTAAGAAGACGGCCAGTCCGTTTTTTTTTTTTTTTTTTTTCACACCCTGAGAGTTTTCTCTCTCTCTCTCTCTCTCTCTCTCTCTCTCTCTCTCTCTCTCTCTCTTTCAGCTCGAGGTATAGGCTTAATAACGCGTTCCCTGAGTCCCAGGAGTCCTGTTACTTTACCTCAGCCCACCATACCAGTCATTCCTGTGTGTCCTCTCTTGATAATGACTCAGTATTGGCAACATACCCTTTAATACCGCTCATGTTCTTCCTGTAAAATAGGACATTGATATTTATTGGGTGACAAATATAAAACCTAACGGTGAATAAATAATACTAATAAAATATTCCATTATATCTTGTTTATCCAATTATGGCTGGCCAGATCAGGAGCGTATTTATTCTTTTATCCACTTCACCCCGATTATGCACTTTTCATTTTAATTTTGTTCTCCCTAGACGATGTTATTAAGCTCAACAAAGACCTTTCGAACTGGAGGGGATAGATGCAGCCTTTATAAACCTCTCCATACTGTGGGGCTCTGGTAACTTGTGGAGCATCGCCCGCAAAAGCGACTGAAGAGGTTTATTGCTGGGGTTTATCTCATCCTTTGAAAAATCGTCTATACGTTTGAAAAGAATTACACTAGTGCGTCCACTGCGGAGAACTGGTGATTAGAGGGCGTATTATCAACCTTTTCACAACTAGGATTAGTCAGCCAGATATTTGCCTATTAAAATAAAGTCCGTTGTAGTTCTATAGAAAAAAGCTAGTTGACCGAAGAAGGAGAGAAAGTCAGAGACCAAGGTGGAGAGGTACGATGCATGAGGGAGGGTGGTGGTGTGTCGTGAGATGGGTCATTACTAAATTGGAACACAAATGCCTGTAATTACGTCCAGATCACTCCTCACAGAATTCGGCGTCATGCAGTAGATGCATATACTGATAGATGTCTTTTATGAACAAAGCCATTTGACATTTGCCCCCAAACAAACTAATTGCGTCCATTCCAGCAACCAGCCGAACTAGGAGCGCATTTAGCCTTTCAATTGCTACGGTTTATCTCAGCTGAAGAGATTTGTCTGGTGTTTGCCTGAATGTAATACATATGTGAGGCCAGAGCAGAGAAGTTACCTTTTTAGAAAAATATTTCTCCCCAAAAATAAGTTCAAATTTGGAATCAACCTAAAAAAAAATTGTATAAATAACGAGATTACATAATAATGGAGAACGTCCACCATGCACAAGAGATCCTCTTTGGGAAATTGCATCCTATTTACATTTTGCATAGATTTCGTTTTATCAGTCAATACCTAGAGTCAATCTTTTCTCCCATATACTCGGCTAATCCCACTCCAATCCCTCCATTCCGTCCCCCACCTTCTCTGGCCTACTCCGCTACCCCCACCCACCTTTATCCTCCAACACTGTTACCACAAGATAATTATTACTACCGAGCGAGCAAAGCGAAGCCAACAACCATAGCGAAACTATGTTTACGTACAACTGAGAAATGAGCGCCCCGAATCGACCAGGCCCG
Source organism: Coenobita brevimanus (assembly GCF_032717465.1). Taxonomy (NCBI): domain Eukaryota; kingdom Metazoa; phylum Arthropoda; class Malacostraca; order Decapoda; family Coenobitidae; genus Coenobita; species Coenobita brevimanus. The sequence continues at coordinate 16,585,014 of NC_137051.1, read as the reverse complement.
GCCCAACTGCAATGGTTTTCAGAGGCTAATAACTTTTCGACTGTGTGAGATAAAGAAGGGATTCTTTCGGCAAGTAGTAGATACATTCAGTAAATTTTGTTTTTAGCTATATATCTCCTCATGACACCAAAGAAACCCCTTGGAGTCCGAATTTTCCAAGGGAACGTACGAGGGCTTCAGTTGACATGCTTCACGATGAAATCGAAGATTTTCATTTTCTGTAGCAGCATTTTAAAATATACACTATAATAAAATCTTACAGCTTCTGATACCCTGTATTTTTCAATACTCTGCTACGTCATTGATGATTATTTGGGTTTCATTAACGCTTTCACTAGGAGTAGAATTTATTTAGTTGAGAAAGATAGCCTAACCGTAGGGAGAACAAAATTTGATTGACGTCTTCGAACTGAGGGTATTGAAGCGTTCTTAAATATCAGTCCTATGCCTCACTCCCAGCTGAATCAAATCGTCTGGTGTTAGCTGGAGTAGAATGCTGGACTTTTCCCGACCCTGGAAGAGTTATTGGTTCAGGTATGAACACTCCCGGGCTCATTTGACTCCCTCTATGATTAAATCGTATGGCGCTACCTGAACTACAATGGTTTCGACAACAACGAAAGCAAAACCATTCTAACACGATGACATAATTCTTGTGTATCTAATTCCTGCTTCCACCATATGATTTTATTTAGAGCATAAGTGATTGTTCATGGGAAAAGTTGATGAGTTTGTTTCTTCACCTCTTCACTATGACATTTCTCGTAAGCGGAATAATACTGAGACGAATCATTTATATCTTTCTGTGTGATTTATGAAACAAATTGAATGGGAAAGTTCTGGAATGTGCAGTCTATTAATTTCTTTTTATTTCACGAATCTCAGCCAGTCCCACAGCTCACGTCGTGGTTGCATGAAATTCGATAAATCTTAGTCTTAAGAGGGCAATCAGACTCCTTTTTTCTAGTCAAATCAACCCTCCTAAATGACGACACCTGGCCATCAGCTGTGATGAAAGGGTTTGCCGATCTTTCTCAGATTTATGGGGAAAAAAAAAAAAAAAAGTGAACTAAGGTGGCTGGATCTTTTTTTTTTTTTTTTTTTATGTTAAAATGATGACGCCTGCTGTTTCAGGGGGTAATTAAAGCGTTCCAGTGGGATCGGGCCGATGCAGGTTTACATCCAAGGAGTGGTTGGGGTTTATTGCAACACCACTCACTGATGAGTGAGGCTGGTCAGTCTCATCTAAATATCAGGCACACTTGCCTAGCCACGGGCTCCTAGGTTCCTCATGGGGCAACACTGTATTAGATGATGAATGAATGAACATGTAAATAAAACAAAGAGCTAGTGTCATTGTCGTTTTCGGTATTGTTTTATTTCTCTTTCGTATCATTTTAATCATGTGTGCTCCATGTAGATGATAGTTATAGGAGCTGGCTGACTTTACTTTCCGTAGCCGTAGCCACCGAAACCTCCGCCAAATCCTCTTCCAAAGCCACCTCCGAAGCCTCCGAAGCCTCCACGATGGAAGCCGGGTTCGGGACTGGCTTCGGCTTCCCTCTTGCCTCGGTACAATCCGTAACCACCGAAGCCTCCACCAAAGCCACCAAAGCCGCCTCCGAAGCCTCCTCGGTGAAAGCCGGGTTCGGGACTGGCTTCGGCTTCCCTCTTGCCTCGGTACAATCCGTAACCACCGAAGCCTCCACCAAAACCACCAAAGCCGCCTCCGAAGCCTCCTCGGTGAAAGCCGGGTTCGGGGTTAGCTTCAGCGCTCCTCTTGCCTCGGTATGCGCCATAGCCACCGAAGCCACCAAACCCACCGAAACCTCCGCCACCAAAGCCGCCAAAGCCTCCACGGTGACCAGGCTCAGCTTCGGCAACTGGCTCAGGCTCGGCGCTGGCAGTGACAGCCAGCAGTAGCACTGCAATGGCGGGAACCTGCAACACAAGATACTATATTGCAACACAATACTTCTGGCTGGGTCTGTGCCCTGCTGATGACAGTCAGTGCCTGCATTACAATGGAAGTGACTTGGAACACTGCGTAGTACATGGCAACACAACAGATACTGACACCTGCAACACAAGGGAGTTTGTAAAAAATCATGCCAGCATCTGCAACACAACACAGCATAATGACAATACTGCTACATAATATGTTAATATTTTGCACATCCCCTTGTACGTTTTCTACATGCATGTGAATATTGAATATTTCTTCCGTTAAGTTAGGAGTTAAATGGGTACCATTCGAGCACAACGACGACGTTTTGCGATATGCTTGCTACCTATCGTTATTCTTTTTTTTTTAACCGACGGAACTGGGTCACACAGTTTGACAACAGCTGTAATGAATGGATATATAAAATTCAATGAACCTTAGTTATGAGATCAGAATGAGTCTCCCTGGTTACTAGCCAAATCGACCTTCCAATTTAACAACAATAATCCCATCAACAGAGCTGAGAAGAGTTACGGTTCTTCGTCAGATTAGAATAAACGCACTGTACCCACGCTGTCATCTTACTGTGGATCATACTCAAAGTGACTCTGGATATTTCGTAGCGCTTCTTCCGTAACGATTTATTGTGCATATTACATCACAATATCGCATGTTTTTTTCATAAAAGAAAATTTAACAGTATTCAAGGTATAAAAACAACATAGAAGACAATATAAAGATGTACAAAGGAAAATTAATCGCTGAGGAATACGACGCCTGAAATGGTGCTTGAAATACGGCCCTCAGCCACAAGTACTCACTGGATTTAGGCTGAGTCTTACGCATTCTGAACCGTATTACATATCACAGATTGCTTATTACGTCAACGTTTTTAGCAGACAGAAAGAGAGAGAATTCTTTATTTTGTTTCGCTCGTAGTTAATGCTTTGAACCGAATTCTTATTTTAATCCATTCCTATCTCCAAACGATTTTATTCATCTTAGAGATTTTTCCTTTAAGACTATATATATCTATGTATAGATAGATAGAGAAATATAGAGATATATATATAGATATAGATACGGATACAGATATAGATATATACGGTGTTAATAAATCTCTTTACAACTATAGATCCTTCCTAAACGCAATTAATCGCTTGCGGATGGCAGGACTACAAAAGGTAAATACATCATTGAAATTATTAGTCCCTGTAATCCGACGTCACAGTGGTTCAGTCTGGTTATCTTCAGATTTTATTCACCTTCACCTGATTTTATTAAGACCGCGCCTACTGAACACCAGAACTGTCAAAAACTATCTCGGCTTTTTGGTCGGAGGAAAAAAAAAAAAATGTATCTTGCAATTCAGCTTATGACGGAGCTTTCATTAGCCTGAAAGTTCATTGTTACACTGAATGCATGCAGTGCACGTAAGATAGATGTAGCAGCAATGAATCAAACAGTATTAACATTTCTGCACGGAAAATTAGTATTAGAATGTATGTGTTGTCGGATTGGGTGTCTTTCTTGTCAGTCCCAGAGCAAAGACTAACTTACCAGAGACTTCATGGTGCTTGGGTGAGAGGCAAGTGAGGAGTGTGTGGTGAGTGCGCAGTTGCTTCTCTTTATATAGGTGTGAGGCGGCAGTGACAAGGTCTGGTGACACACGAGGTCCAGTATAACTACAAGTCTGAAAATATTCTCTCTCTCTCTCTCTCTCTCTGAGCTTTGTATTTTTTTATGCATCCCCCCATTCCATCACACGTTCCCAGTGCCAAGCCTGTATCCTGCAATCTCTTATTTTATCACGTTTTTCTCATTATTTTTTACCCATTCATTTTTTATAGGAAAAAGATTGATTGTACTTAAATCTTTAGCTGTTAAGGGGAATTACAGCAGCCTATACGTATTAATCCATTTGATCTTTCTAATGTTAGGCCTTTGAACACGTGGAGTAGGTGGGGGAGGAATTCACCCAATATCCTGAGATACAAGACCACTGCATCATCCAGTTTACCGCAATTATATCCCACAAGGTGTCACTGCAGGTGCTTACTAGGTACTTATTTTACCAACAATCCACAAAGGGTAAATGGACATCTGAGTCGAGTGGGTCAGCTGCCCCAATCGGGAGGCTATTAAGCTATTAAAAAAGAAAAAAAATGGGCTACCAAATATGTAGAAATATACGTGAAAAATATCCCTATTAACAACTTGGCCCAAGAATAATATAGCCATGTATTTTCTTATAGCTTATGTCGAACGATTTTACTCGGGTCACAAACTCACTGCAGCCACAGAGTTACAACCGAGGGCGTGAAGGTATAGGCGCCACCAGATTTATGACTGTCAATTTTGGAACGCCAGTGAGGGTAGAATATAGACTGTATTCTACTGTAGGGTCGGGCACAAAAATTCACCTAATACATAATATCTTGTATTCCATCTTTCCTCTTGCTTGCTAACATTCTCAGGCAGAGAGAGGAATGAGGCAAGGAATGTTGTTCAAAGGAATTTGGTTCTACCCAACCAGGATTCTCTGTGGTATGATGCGTCAAGGGGAAAGTGACAAACATTGTGTATGAAGTGGAAGCGGTGAAACAGTAGGCAACTTATCCTTAAGTACATATAACACCATTAGCAACAAGATAGAGAGATCACGCTTTTTTATTTTAATTTTCCATCAAGTCTTTCACTAATGACGTTAAAAATTGGGGGTCTGTCATCCCCTTGTCGAACTTAGGTTTATCCCCTTGAACCCCGTGACGTATTTCTTTTTATTCTTGTTCCTGCCTGTCAGTTTGATTTAGCTCAAGAGAGATTTTTTGAACTTGAGGAGTTAGGTATAGCTTTCATTGACCCCTTCATTACTATGCCACTCATCCAAGCTTATAATCGTCTGCCAGTAGCACGAATCGGATATAGATGATGATGATGATGACGATGATGGTGATGACTGATATCTTGGAAGACGAAGTTAAGAAGACGGCCAGTCCGTTTTTTTTTTTCTTTTTTTTTTTCACACCCTGACAGTTTTCTTTCTTTTTTTTTTCAGCTCGAGGTATAGGCTTAATAACGCGTTCCCTGAGTCCCAGGAGTCCTGTTACTTTACCTTAGCCCACCATACCAGTCATTCCTGTGTGTCCTCTCCTGATAATGACTCAGTATTGGCAATATCGCCTTTAATACAGCTCCTGTTCTTTCTGTAAAATAGGACATTGATATTTATTGGGTGACAAATGCAAAGCCTAACGGTGAATAAATAATACTAATAAAATATTCCATTATATCTTGTTTATCCAATTATGGCTGGCCAGATCGAGAGCGTACCAGTATTTATTCTCTTATCCACTTCACCCCGATTATGCACTTTTCATTTTAATCTTGTTCTCCGTAGACGATGTTATTAAGCTCAACAAAGACCTTTCCAACTGGAGGGGATAGATGCAGCCTTTATAAACCTCTCCATACTGTGGGGCTCTGGTAACTTGTGGAGCATCGCCCGCAAAAGCGACTGAAGAGGTTTATTGCTGGGGTTTATCTCATCCTTTGGAAAATCGTCTATACGTTTGAAAAAAATTACACTAGTTCGTCCACTGCGGAGAACTGGTGATTGGAGGTCGTATTATCAACCTTTTCACAACTAGGATTAGTCAGCCAGATATTTGCCTATTTTAATAAAGCCCGTTGTAGTTCTATAGAAAAAACCTAGTTGACCGAAGAAGGAGAGAAAGTCAGAGACCAAGGTGGAGAGGTACGATGCTTGAGGAAGTGTGGAGGTGTGTCGTGAGATGGGTCATTACTAAATTGGAACACAAATGCCTGTAATTACGTCCAGATCACTCCTCACAGAATTCGGCGTCATGCAGTAGATGCATATACTGATATTTGTCCTTTATGAAGAAAGCCATTTGACATTTGCCCCCCAAAAACTAATTGCGTCCATTCCAGCAACCAACTGAACTGGGAGCACATTTAGCCTTTCAGCTGCTACGGTTTATCTCAGCTGAAGAGATTTGTCTGGTGTTTGCCTGAATGTAATACATATGTGAGGCCAGAGCAGAGAAGTTATCTTTTTAGAAAAATATTTCTCCCCAAAAATAAGTTCAAATTTGGAATCAACTTAAAAAAAATTGTATAAATAACGAGATTACATAATAATGGAGAACGTCCACCATGCACAAGAGATCCTCTTTGGGAAATTGCATCCTATTTACAATTTGCATAGATTTTGTTTTATCAGTCAATAGCTAGAGTTAATCTTTTCTCCCATATACTCGGCTAATCCCACTCCAATCCCTCCATTCCGTCCCCCACCTTCTCTGGCCTACTCCGCTACCCCCACCCACCTTTATCCTCCAACACTGTTACCACAAGATAATTATTACTACCGAGCGAGCAAAGCGAAGCCAACAACCATAGCGAAACTATGTTTACGTACAACTGAGAAATGAGCGCCCCGAATCGACCAGGCCCGGCCCAACTGCAATCATTTTCAGAGGCTAATAACTTTTCGACTGTGTGAGATAAAGAAGGGATTCTTTCGGCAAGTAGTAGATACATTCAGTAAATTTTGTTTTTAGCTATATATCTACTCATGACACCAAAGAAACCCCTTGGAGTCCGAATTTTCCAAGGGAACGTACGAGGGCTTCAGTTGACATGCTTCACGATGAAATCGAAGATTTTCATTTTCTGTAGCAGCATTATAAAATATGCACTATAATAAAATCTTACAGCTTCTGATACCCTATATTTTTCAATACTACGTCATTGATGATTATTTGGGTTTCATTAACCCTTTCACTAGGAGTAGAATTTATTTAGTCGAGAAAGATAGCCTAACCGTAGGGAGACCAAATTTGATTGACGTCTTTGAGCTGAGGGTATTGAAGCGTTCTTAAATATCAATCCTATTCCTCACTTCCAGCTGAATCAAATCGTCTGGTGTTAGCTGGAGTAGAATGCTGGACTTTTCCCGACCCTGGAAGAGTTATTGGTTCAGGTATGAACACTCCCGGGCTCATTTGACTCCCTCTATGATTAAATCGTATGGCGCTACCTGAACTACAATGGTTTCGACAATGACGAAAGCAAAACCATTCTAACACGATGACATAATTCTTGTGTATCTAATTCCTGCTTCCACCATATGATTTTATTTAGAGCATAAGTGATTGTTCATGGGAAAAGTTGATGAGTTTGTTTCTTCACCTCTTCACTTTGACATTTCTCGTAAGCGGAATAATACTGAGACGAATCATTTATGTCTTTCTGTGTGATTTATGAAACAAACTGAATGGGAAAGTTCTGGAATGTGCAGTCTATTAATTTCTTTTCATTTCACGAATCTCAGCCACTCCCACAGCTTGAGTCGTTGTTGCATGAAATTCGATAAATCTTAGTTTTAAGAGGGCAATGAGACTTCTTTTTTCTAGTCAAATCAACCCTCCGAAATGACGACACCTGGCCATCAGCTGGGATGAAAGGGTTTGCCGATCTCTCTCAGATTTATGAAAAAAAAAAAAAAAAAAGTGAACTAAGGTGGCTGGATCTTTATTTTTCTTTCTTTTATGTTAAAATGATGGCGCCTGCTGTTTCAGGGACTAATTAAAGCGCTCCAATGGAATCTAGGCGATGCAGGTTTACATCCAAGGAGTGGTTGGGGTTTATTGCAATACCACTCACTGATGAGTGAGGCTGGTCAGTCTCATCTAAATATCAGGCCAACTTGCCTAGCCACGGGCTCCTAGGTTCCTCATGGGGCAACACTGTATTAGATGATGAATGAATGAACATGTAAATAAAACAAAGAGCTAGTGTCATTGTCGTTTTCGGTATTGTTTTATTTCTCTTTCGTATCATTTTAATCATGTGTGCTCCATGTAGATGATAGTTATAGGAGCTGGCTGACTTTACTTTCCGTAGCCGTAGCCACCGAAACCTCCGCCAAATCCTCTTCCAAAGCCACCTCCGAAGCCTCCGAAGCCTCCTCGATGGAAGCCGGGTTCGGGACTGGCTTCGGCTTCCCTCTTGCCTCGGTACAATCCGTAACCACCGAAGCCTCCACCAAAGCCACCAAAGCCGCCTCCGAAGCCTCCTCGGTGAAAGCCGGGTTCGGGACTGGCTTCGGCTTCCCTCTTGCCTCGGTACAATCCGTAACCACCGAAGCCTCCACCAAAGCCACCAAAGCCGCCTCCGAAGCCTCCTCGGTGAAAGCCGGGTTCGGGGTTAGCTTCAGCGCTCCTCTTGCCTCGGTATGCGCCATAGCCACCGAAGCCACCAAACCCACCGAAACCTCCGCCACCGAAGCCGCCAAAGCCTCCACGGTGACCAGGCTCAGCTTCGGCAACTGGCTCAGGCTCGGCGCTGGCAGTGACAGCCAGCAGTAGCACTGCAATGGCGGGAACCTGCAACACAAGATATTATATTGCAACACAATACTTCTGGCTGGGTCTGTGCACTGCTGATGACAGTCAATGCCTGCATTACAATGGAAGTGACTTGCAACACTGTGTAGTACATGGCAACACAACACACACTGACACCTGCAACACAAGGTAGTTTGTAAAAAATCATGCCAGCATCTACAACACAACACAGCATAATGACAATACTGCTACATAATATGTTAATATTTTGCACATCCACTTGTACGTTTTCTACATGCCTGTGAATACTGAATATTTCTTCCGTTGAGTTAGGAGTTAAATGGGCACCATTCGAGCACAACGGCGACGTTTTGCGATATGCTTGCTACCTATCGGTATTATTTTTTTTTTTAACCGACGGTACTGGGTCACACACTTTGACAAGAGCTGTAATGAATGGATATATAAAATTCAATGAACCTTAGTTATGAGATCAGAATGAGTCTCTCTGGTTACTAGCCAAATCGACCTTCCAATTTAACAACAATAATCCCATCAGCAGAGCTGAATGGAGTTACGGTTCTTCCTCAGATTAGAACAAACGCACTGTGCCCACGCTGTCATCTTACTGTGGATCATACTCAAAGTGACTCTGGATATTTCGTAGCGCTTCTTCCTTAACGATTTATTGTGCATATTACACCACAATATCGCATGTTTTTTTCATAAAAGAAAATTTGACAGTATTCAAGGTATAAAAACAACATAGAAGACAATATAAAGATGTACAAAGGAAAATAAATCGCTGAGGAATACGACGCCTGAAATGGTGCTTGAAATACGGCCCTCAGCCACAAGTACTCACTGGATTTAGGCTGAGTCTTACGCATTGTGAACCGTATTACATATCACAGATTGCTTATTACTTCAACGTTTTTAGCAGAGAGAGAGAGAATTCTTTGTTTTGGTTTGGCTCATAGTGAATGCTTTGAACCGAATTCTTATTTTAATCCATTGTTATCTCCAAACGATTTTATTCATCTTAGAGATTTTTCCTTTAAGACTATATCTATCTATCTATAGATAGATAGATAGATATAGAGATATATATAGATATAGATACAGATATAGATATAGATATATACGGTGTTAATAAACCTCTTCACAACTATAGATCCTTCCTAAACGCAATTAATCGCTTCCGGATGGCAGGACTACAAAAGGTAAATACATCATTCAAGTTATTAATCCCCCGTAATCCGATGTCACAGTGGTTCAGTCTGGTTATCTTAAGACGATTTTATTCACCTTCACATGATTTTATTAAGACCGCGACTACTGAACACCAGAACTGTCAAAAACTATCACAGCTTTTTGGTCGGAGGAGAAAAAAAATGTATCTTGCAATTCAGCCTATGACGGAGCTTTCATTAGCCAGAAAGTTCATGGTTACACTGAATGCATGCAGTGCACGTAAGATAGATGTAGCAGCAATGAATCAAACAGCATTAACATTTCTGCACGGAAAATTAGTATTAGAATGTATGTGCTGTCGAAATGGGTGTCTTTCTTGTCAGTCCTTCAGCAAAGACTAACTTACCAGAGACTTCATGGTGCTTGGGTGAGAGGCAAGTGAGGAGTGTGTGGTGAGTGCGCAGTTGCTTCTCTTTATATAGGTGTGAGGCGGCAGTGACAAGGTCTGGTGGCACACGAGGTCCAGTATAAGTACAAGTGTGATATTATTCTCTCTCTCTCTCTCTCGGAGCTTTGTATTTTTTTATGCATCCCCCCATTCCATCACACGTTCCCAGTGCCAAGCCTGTATCCTGCAATCTCTTATTTTATCACATTTTTCTCATTATTTTATACCCATTTATTTTTTATAGGAAAAAGATTGATTGTACTTAAATCTTTAGCTATTAAGGGTAATTACAGCAGCCTATACGTATTAATCCATTTGATCTTTCTAACGTTAGGCCTTTGAACAAGTGGAGTGGGGGGGGGGGAATTCACCCAATATCCTGAGATACAAGACCACGGCACCATCCATTTTCCCGCTGTTACTTCGTATATCCCACAAGGTGTCACTCCAGGTGCTCACTAGGTACTTATTTTACCAACAATCCACAAAGGGTAAATGAACATCTGAGTCGAGCGGGCCAGCTGCCCCAATCGGTAGGCTATTAAAAAAAAAAAAAAAAAAAAAAAAAAATGGGGCCACCAAATACTTAGAAATATACGTGAAAAATATCCCAATTAACAACTTGGCCCAAGAATAATATAGCCTTATATTTGCTTATATCTTACCACTAACGATATTACTCGGGTCACAAACTCACCGCAGCCACAGAGTTACAACCGAGGGCGTGAAGGTATAGGCGCCACCAGATTTATGACTGTCAATTTTGGAACGCCACTGAGGGCACAATATAGACTGCATTCTACTGTAGGGTCGGGCACAAAAATTCACCTAATATATAATCTCTTGTATTCCCACTTTCCTTTTGCTTGCTAACATTCTCAGGTCGTGAGCGGCATGAGGCAAGGAATGTTGTTCAAAGGACTTTGGTTCTACCCAAACAGGATTCTCTGTGATATGATGCGTCAAGGGGAAAGTGACAAATATAGTGTATGAAGTGGAAGCGGTGAAACAGTAGCCAACTTTTCCTTAACTACATATAACACCATTAGCAACAAGATAGAGAGATCACGCTTTTTTATTTTAATTTTCCATCAAGTCTTTCAGTAATGACGTTAAAATTGGGGGTCTGTCATCCCCTTGTCAAACTTAGGTTTATCCCCTTGAACCCCGTGACGTATTTCTTTTTATTCTTGTTCCTGCCTGTCAGTTTGATTTAGCTCAAGAGAGATTTTTTGAACTTGAAGGTTAGGTATAGCTTTCATTGACCCCTTCATTACTATGCCATCTCATCCAAGCTTATAATCTTCTGCCAGTAGCACGAATCGGATATAGATGATGATGATGATGATGACGATGATGGTGATGACTGATATCTTGTAAGACGAGGTTAAGAAGACGGCCGGGCCTTTTTTTTTTTCCATAACCTGACAGTTTTTTTTTCTTTCTTTTTTTTTTAGCTCGAGGTATAGGATTAATAACCCGTTCCCTGAGTCCCAGGAGTCCTGTTACTTTATCTCAGCCCACCATACCAGTCATTCCTGTGTGTCCCCTGTTGATAATGACTCAGTATTGGCAACATAGCCTTTAATACCGCTGATATTCTTCCTGTAAAATAAGACCTATTGATATATATTGGGTGACAAATGTAAAGCCTAACGGTGAATAAATAATACTAATAGAATAATCCATTATATCTTCTGTATCCTATTATGGCTGGCCAGATTGAAAGCGTATTTATTCTCTTATCCACTTCACCCTGATTATGCACTTTTCATTTTAATCTTGTTCTCCCTAGACGATGTTATTAAGCTCAACAAAGACCTTTCAAACTGGAGGGGATAGATGCAGCCTTTATAAACCCCTTCATACTGTGGGGCTCTGGTAACTTATGGAGTATCGCCTGGAAACGATCCTGAAGAAGTTTATTGCTGGGGTTTATCTCATCCTTTGAAAAGTCGTCTATTAGTTTGAATAAAATTACTCGAGTGCGTCCTCTGCTGAGAAGTGGTGATTCCAGGGCGTGTTATCAACCTTTTTGCAACTAGGATTTGTCAGCCTAGAGTATCGCCTGATATTTGCATAATTATAATAAAGACCGTTGTAGTTGTATAGAAATAAGGTAGTTGACCGGAGAAGAGGAGAAAGACCAAAACCAAGGTGGAGAGGTAAGATGCATGAGGTAGGGTGGTGGTATGTCGTGAGAAGGGTCGTTACTAAACAGTAATACAAATGCCTGTAATTACGTCCAGATCACACCTCACAGAATTCGGCGTCATGCAGTAGATGCAAATACTGATAAATGTCTTTTATGAACAAAGCCGTTTGACATTTGCCCCCCAGATAACTAATTGCGTCCATTGCAGAAACCGGCTGAACTGATTGCGCATTTAGCCATTCAACTGCTACGATTTATCTCAGCTGAAGAGATTTGTCTGGTGTTTGCCTGAATGTAATGCATGTGTTAAGCCAGAAGTTACCACGGTGAAACCATTTGCATTTCTTTCTTCCTTTCTCTTGTTTTCAGTTACAAGACGATTTCATTCACCTTATGAGAACCCGTTGGGATTGAAGGGGTACATGAAGGCTGTATCTAATCCAATGGTTTCCAGCCTTTTATAATTTTCGCCCTCTTTCACTGAATGACACGTTCCCTACCCCTCCTTCCTCAAATACTGTATTTTACTGGCATAGTTGGCACATGTCAATAAATATCATAGATTCTTAATCTTTGAAATTGTTTATATATTCAGATAACTAGATTTCTTATTCATATCTGAAATACTTTCTCCATATTTGGAAGTTTCTGAATTCCATCATAATTCATACTTTTGAAATATAATCACCCTCTTTATCAATCCTTCGCCCCCCCCCCCACCCAGGCAGCCCATCGTGTCCCCCTAACGGGGGGCGCCCCACAGGTTGAAAACCATTGATCTAATCCCTCCCGATTGAAATATGTCCTAATCTGAATAAGATCGTCCAGAGACAGTATGAATAGATTTTAAATAATTACTGGACGGATAAAATTCGCTAGAAAGGACCACTGTTGAGGCTCATGCATTATTTCCTTCTTGCTTATTGCTACCGCTCTTGTGGCTCCAGGTTCATTGAATGTGAACTCAGTGGACGTCATGAACTTATTTTTGGGGAGAAAATATTTTTTAAAAAGTTAGGTGAGGTTAGGTTAGTCATTAATAATTAGGTTTGTTCATAATAATAAATAATATCTAAGTGTAACATTCATCTCCTTGATCCACTCGTAGAAAAATACAGCTATGATGGATAAAGGACGCGTGCCACCCTCAAACCACGTTCCTTTGCTGACAGTAATCCACTCGCTGCAGCCGCGTTTAGAGCAGCGCCACTGAGCAGATCCACCACCAGTCCTTATGTTCATCTAATGCTTACGGCTGCATAACTTAGATTTTGGACCTTTTGTGTTTATACTTGAATATTATTTGTTATTATTATTAACTAACCTATTTTATTATTATTAACCTAATCATATTAGTGTATTATCTAACCAAACATTACCTAATCTAGCATAACCTGACCTAACCTAGCTTTTTAGAAAATTATTTCTGCTAAAAAAAATGTTTAAATTTATCAGCCTGAAAAGAGTGTATAAATGACTATATTACATAATAATGGGTGAACGTGCACCAAGCACAAAAGATCCCCTTTGGGAAATTGCATTCTGTTTACATTTTGCACTGATTTCGTTTAATCAGTCAATAGCTGGAGTCAGTCTTTTCTCCCAGATACTCCACGAACCCAACTCCAATCCCTCCATGCCGTTCTCCACCATCTCTGGCCTACTCCGCTACCCCCACCCATCCTTTACCCTCCAACACTGCTACCACATGATAATTATTACTAGCGATCGAGCGATGCGAAGCCAGCAAGCGTTGCAAGCTATGTTTACGTTCAACTGAGAAATGAGCGTCCCGACAAGATCCGGCCCGGCCCGACTGCAATGGTTTTCAGAGGCAAATAACTTTTCAACTGTGTGAGAAAAAGAAGAGATTCTTTCAGCAAGTAGTAGATACATTCAGTAAATTTTGTTTTTAGCTATATATCTGCTCATGACGCCAAAGAAACCCCTTGGAATCCGAATTTTCCAAAGGAATGTACCGAGGACTTCAATTGGCATGCTTCACGAAGAAATCGAAGGTTTTCATTTTCTGTAGCAGCATCTTAAAATTTACACCATAATAAAATGTTACAGCTTCTGATACCCTGTATTTTGCATTGCTCTGCTACGTCGCTGATGATTATTTGAGTTTCATTAACCTTTTCTCAAGGGGGAGAATTTATTTTGTTGAGTAAGATAGCCTAACCGTAGGGTAAACAAAAGATTATTGACGTCTTTGAAATAAGGGTATTGAATCGTTCTTAAATATCAATCCTATTCCTCACTCCCAGCTGAATAAAATCGTCTGTTGTTAGCTGGAATAGAATACTGGAGTTTTCCCGACCCTGGAAGAGCTATTGGTTCAAGTATTAACACTCCCGGGCTCCTGTGACTCCCTCTAAGATTAAATCGTATGGCGTTACCTGACCTACAGTGCTAATGCTAGAATGGTTTCGACAGTGACAAAAACAAAACCATTCTAACACGATGATAATTCTTTTGTATATCTAATTCCTGCTTCCACCAGATGATTTCATTTAGAGCATAGGTGACTGTTCATGGGAAAAGTTGATGAAGAGTTTGTTTCGTCACCCCTTCACTATGACATTTCTCCTAAGCGGAATAATACTGTGATACGAATCAGTTGTGTCTTTGTGTGTGATTTATGAAACAAACTGAATGGAAAACTTCTGGAATCTTCAGTCTGTTAATTTCTTTTCATTTCACGAATCTCAGCCACTCCCACAGCTTAAGTCGTGGTAGCATGAAATTCGATAAATCTTAGTTTTAAGAGGGCAATGAGACTCCTTTTTTCTAGTCTAATCAACCCTCCGAAATGACGACACCTGTCCATCAGCTGGGATGAAAGGGTTTGGCGATCTTTCTGAGATTTAAGAAAAAAAAAAAGTGAACTAAGGTGGCTGTATCGGTTTTTTTTTAATGTTAAAATGATGGCGCCTGCTGGTTCAAGGGGTAATTAAAGCGCTCCAATGGGATAGACCCGATGCAGGTTTACATCCAAGGGATTGTTAGGGTTTATTGCAGTACCACTAACGGATGAGTGAGGCTGGTCACTCTCATCTTAAATATCAGGCCAACTTGCCAAGCCCCGGGCTCCTAGGTTCCTCATGGGGCAACATTGTATTACATGATGAGTGAATGAACATGTAAATGAAACAAAGAGATAGTGTCATTATCATTTTCGGTATTTTTTTTATTTCTCTTTCGTATCATTTTAATCATGTGTGCTCCATGTAGATGACAGTTATAGGAGCTGGCTGACTTTACTTTCCGTAGCCGTAGCCACCGAAACCTCCGCCAAATCCTCTTCCAAAGCCACCTCCGAAGCCTCCGAAGCCTCCTCGATGGAAGCCGGGTTCGGGACTGGCTTCGGCTTCCCTCTTGCCTCGGTACAATCCGTAACCACCGAAGCCTCCTCCCAAGCCTCCACCAAAGCCGCCTCCGAAGCCTCCTCGGTGAAAGCCGGGTTCGGGACTGGCTTCGGCTTCCCTCTTGCCTCGGTACAATCCGTAACCACCGAAGCCTCCACCAAAGCCACCAAAGCCGCCTCCGAAGCCTCCTCGGTGAAAGCCGGGTTCGGGGTTAGCTTCAGCGCTCCTCTTGCCTCGGTATGCGCCATAGCCACCGAAGCCACCAAACCCACCGAAACCTCCGCCACCAAAGCCGCCAAAGCCTCCACGGTGACCAGGCTCAGCTTCGGCAACTGGCTCAGGCTCGGCGCTGGCAGTGACAGCCAGCAGTAGCACTGCAATGGCGGGAACCTGCAACACAAGATAATATATTGCAACACAATACTTCTGGCTGGGTCTCTGCACTGCTGATGACAGTGAATGCCTGCACTATAATGGAAGTGACTGGCAACACTGTGTAGTTCATGGCACCTAAAACACAAGGTAGTTTGTAACAAATCATGCCAGCACCTACAACATAACACAGCATAATGACAATACTGCTGCATAATATGTTAATATTTTGCACATCCACTTGTATATTTTCTAAATGTATGTGAATATTGAACATTTCTTCCGTTAAGTTAGGAGTTGAATGGGTACCATTCGAGCACAACGGCGTCGTCTTGCGGTATGCTTGCTACCTATCGTTATTTTTTTTTACCCGACGGGACTGGGTTACACAGCTTCCTTAGAGCTGTAAGTCATGGTTACATAAAATTTAATGAACCTTAGTTATGAGATCAGAATGAGTCTCCCTGGTTACTAGTCAAATCGACCCTCCCATTTAACAACAATTAACCCATCAACAGAGCTGAAAGGAGTTACGGTTCTTCCTCAGGTTAGAACAAACGCACTATACCCACGCTGTCATCTTACTGTGGATCGCACTTTAAGTGGCTTTGGATATTTCGTAGCTCTTGTTCCTTAACAATTTGTTGTGGACATTGCGTTTCAATATCGCACGTCGTTTCTTAATGGAAAATCTCAGAATATAAAAGCTATAAAAACAAATTAGAAGACAATATAAAGATGTAAGAAACAAAATAAATCGCTGAGGAATACGACGCCACAAGTGCTGCTTGAAATACGGCCCTCAGCCACAAGTACACACAGGGTTCAGGCTAAGTCTTATGCATTATGACCCGTATTACATATCGGAGATTGCTTATTATTTCAACCCTTTTTAGTAGTAAGAGAGAGAGAGAGAGAGAGAGAGAGAGAATTCTTTGTCTTGGTTTGGCTCTTAGTTAATGCCTTGAACCGATTTCTTATTTTAATCCATTCTCATCTCCAAACGATTTTATTCATCTTAAGAGGTTTTTCCTTTAGGATAATATATATATGGTGTTAATAAAACTCTTCACTACTGTAGATCCTTCCTAAACGGAATTAATCGCTTGCGGATGGCAGGACTACAAACGGTAAATACATTATTGAAATTATTAATCCCCGTAATCCGATGAGATAGTGATTCATTCTGGTTATCTTCAGACGATTTTATTCAGCTTCACATGATTGTATTAAGACCGCGCCTACTGAACACCAGTACTTTCAAAAACTATCACAGTGATTTGGTCGAGGAGAAAAAAAATTATGTATATTGCAATCCAGCCTATGGCGGAGCTTACATTACCATGAGAGTTCAATTACATTGAATGCACGTAGCACACGTAAGATTGATGTAGCAGCAATGAATAAAATATCACTAATATTTCTTGTACAAGGAATATTAGTGTTAGAATGTATGTGCTGTCGGGATGGGTGCCTTTCTTGTCAGTCCCTCAGCAAAGACTAACTTACGAGTGACTTCATGGTGCTTGGGTGAGAGGCAAGTGAGGAGTGCGCAGTGAGTGTGCAGTTGCTTCTCTTTATATAGGTGTGAGGCGGAAGTTTCAAGGTCTGGTGGCACACGAGGGCCTGTATAATATAAGTGTGACTTTTATTATCTCTCTCTCTCTCTCTCTGTCTCTCTCTCTCTTTCTTTCTCTCTCTCTCTCTCGGAGCCAAGTATTTTTTTTATGGATCCCACCATTCCATCACACGTTCCCTGTGACAATCCTGTATCCTGCTGTCTCTTATTTTATCACATTATTTTTATACCTATATATTTTGATAGAAGGGCTGATTGTACGTAAATCTTAAGCTGTTAACGGGAATTACGGCAGCCTGTACGTATTAATCCATTTGATCTTTCTACGTTAGGCCTTTAAACCCGTGGCTGGGAAGGGGGGGGGGGTACTCTTCACCCAATATCCTGGGATATAAGACCACTGCATCATCCAGGTTAACGCAATTATATCCGACAAGGTTTCACTCCAGGTACTTATTAGTTACTCATTTTACCAACTATCCACAGAGGGTGAATGGACATCTGAGTCGAGTGGGCCAGCTGCCCGTATCGGTAGACTATTACGCTATTTTAAAACAAATCTGGGACACCAAATAAGTAGAAATATACTTAAAAAATATCCTAATTAACAACTTGACCCAAGAAAATATAGCCGTATATTTGCTTATAGCTTACGACGAACGATATTACTCGGGTCACAAACTCACCGCAGCCACAGAGTTACAACCGAGGGCGTGAAGGTATAGGCGCCACCAGATTTATAATTGTCAACTTTGGAACGCCAGTGAGGGCAGAATATAGACTGCATTCTACTGTAGGGTCGGGTACAAAAATTCACCTAATACATAATCTCTTGTATTCCCTCTTTCCTCTTGCTTGCTAACATTCTCAGGCAGAGAGAGGCATGAGGCAGGGAATGTTGTTCAAAGGACTTTGGTTCTACCCAAACAGGATTCCCTGTGGTATGATGCGTCAAGGGGAAAGTGACAAACATTGTGTATGAAGTGGAAGCGGTGAAGCAGTAGGCAACTTATCCTTAAGTATATATAACACCATTAGCAACAAGATAGAGAGATCACGCTTTTTTTATTTCAATTTTCTATCAAGTCTTTCAATAATGACGTTAAAAATTGGGGGTCTTTCATCCCCTTGTCGAACTTACGTTTATCCCCTTGAACCCCGTGACGTATTTCTTTTTATTCTTGTTCCTGCCTGTCAGTTTGATTTAGCTTAAGAGAGATTTTTTGAACTTGAGGGTTAGGTATAGCTTTCATTGACCCCTTCATTACTATGCCACTCATCCAAGCTTATAATTGTCTGCCAGTATCAGGAATCGGATGTAGATGATGATGATGATGACGATGATAATAATGACTGATATCTTGAAAGACGAGGTTAAGAAGACGGGCAGTACTCTTTTTTTTTTTTTCACTTTTTTTTTTTTTTCAGCTCGAGGTATAGGCTTAATAACGCGTTCCCTGAGTCCCAGGAGTCCTATTACTTTACCTCAGCCCACCATACCAGTCATTCCTGTGTGTCCTCTCCTGATAATGACTCAGTATTTGCAACAGAGCCTTTAATACCACTCATGTTCTTCCTGTAAAATAGGACATTGATATTTATTGGGTGACAAATGTAAAGCCTAACGGTGAATAAATAATACTAATAAAATATTCCATTATATCTTGTTTATCCAATTATGGCTGGCCAGATCGAGAGCGTATTTATTCTCTTATCCACTTCCTCCCGATTATGCACTTTTTATTTTAATCTTGTTATCCCTTGACGATATTATTAAGCTCAACAAAGACCTTTCGAACTGGAGGGGATAGATGCAGCCTTTATAAACCTCTCCATACTGTGGGGCTCTGGTAACTTGTGGAGCATCGCCCGCTAAAGCGACTGAAGAGGTTTATTACTGGGGTTTATCTTAGCCTTTGAAATATCGTCTATACGTTTGAAAAAAATTACACTAGTGCGTCCACTGCGGAGAACGGTGATTGGAGGGCGTATTATCAACCTTTTCACAACTAGGATTAGTCAGCCAGATATTTGCCTATTATAATGAAGTCCGTTGTACTTCTATAGAAATAAGCTAGTTGACCGAAGAAGGAGAGAAAGACAGAAACCAAGGTGAAGAGGTACGATGCATGAGGGAGGGTGGTGGTGTGTCGTGATAAGGGTCGTTAGTAAATTGGAACACAAATGCCTGTAATTATGTCCAGATCACTCCTCATGGAATTCGGCGTCATGCAATAGATGCAAATACTGATAGATGTCCTTTATGAACAGAGCCGTTTGACATTTGCCCCCCAGAAAACTAATTGCGTCCATTCCAGCAACCAGCCGAACTGGGAGCGCATTTAGCCTTTCAACTGCTACGGTTTATCTCAGCTGAAGAGATTTGTCTGGTGTTTGCCTGAAAGTAATACATATGTGAGGCCAGAGCAGAGAAGTTACCTTTTTAGAAAATATTTCTCCCCAAAAATAAGTTCAAATTTTGAATCAACCTAAACAAAATTGTATAAATAACGAGATTACATAATAATGGAGAACGTCCACCATGCACAAGAGATCCTCTTTGGGAAATTGCATCCTATTTACATTTTGCATAGATTTCGTTTTATCAGTCAGTACCTAGAGTCAATCTTTTCTCCCATATACTCGGCTAATCCCACTCCAATCCCTCCATTCCGTCCCCCACCTTCTCTGGCCTACTCCGCTACCCCCACCCACCTTTATCCTCCAACACTGTTACCACATGATAATCATTACTACCGAGCGAGCAAAGCAAACCCAGCAAGCATAGCGAAACTATGTTTACGTACAACTGAGAAATGAGCGCCCCGAATCGACCAGGCCCGGGCCAACTGCAATGGTTTTCAGAGGCTAATAACTTTTCGACTGTGTGAGATAAAGAAGTGATTCTTTCGGCAAGTAGTAGATACATTCAGTAAATTTTGTTTTTAGCTATATATCTACTCATGACACCAAAGAAACCCCTTGGAGTCCGAATTTTCCAAGGGAACGTACGAGGGCTTCAGTTGACATGCTTCACGATGAAATCGAAGATTTTCATTTTCTGTAGCAGCATTATAAAATATGCACTATAATAAAATCTTACAGCTTCTGATACCCTATATTTTTCAATACTACGTCATTGATGATTATTTGGGTTTCATTAACGCTTTCACTAGGAGTAGAATTTATTTAGTTGAGAAAGATAGCTTAACCGTAGGGAGAACAAAATTTGATTAACGTCTTCGAACTGAGGGTATTGAAGCGTTCTTAAATATCAATCCTATGCCTCACTCCCAGCTGAATCAAATCGTCTGGTGTTAGCTGGAGTAGAATGCTGGACTTTTCCCGACCCTGGAAGAGTTATTGGTTCAGGTACGAACACTCCCGGGCTCATTTGACTCCCTCTATGATTAAATCGTATGGCGCTACCTGAACTACAATGGTTTCGACAATGACGAAAGCAAAACCATTCTAACACGATGACATAATTCTTGTGTATCTAATTCCTGCTTCCACCATATGATTTTATTTAGAGCATAAGTGATTGTTCATGGGAAAAGTTGATGAGTTTGTTTCTTCACCCCTTCACTATGACATTTCTCGTAAGCGGAATAATACTGTGAGACGAATCATTTATGTCTTTGTGTGTGATTTATGAAACAAACTGAATGGGAAAGTTCTGGAATCTGCAGTCTATTAATTTCTTTTCATTTCACGAATCTCAGCCACTCCCACAGCTTGAGTCGTTGTTGCATGAAATTCGATAAATCTTAGTTTTAAGAGGGCAATCAGGCTCCTATTTTCTAGTCAAATCAACCCTCCTAAATGACGACACCTGGCCATCAGCTGTGATGAAAGGGTTTGCCGATCTCTCTCAGATTTATGGGGAAAAAAAAAAGAAAAGTGAACTAAGGTGGCTGGATTTTTTTTTTTTTTTTTTATAAAATGATGACGCCTGCTGTTTCAGGGGGAAATTAAAGCGTTCCAGTGGGATCGGGCCGATGCAGGTTTACATCCAAGGAGTGGTTGGGGTTTATTGCAACACCTTTCACTGATGAGAGAGGCTGGTCAGTCTCATCTAAATATCAGGCACACTTGCCTACCCACGGGCTCCTAGGTTCCTCATGGGGCAACACTGTATTAGATGATGAATGAATGAACATGTAAATAAAACAAAGAGCTAGTGTCATTGTCGTTTTCGGTATTGTTTTATTTCTCTTTCGTATCATTTTCATCATGTGTGCTCCATGTAGATGATAGTTATAGGAGCTGGCTGACTTTACTTTCCGTAGCCGTAGCCACCGAAACCTCCGCCAAATCCTCTTCCAAAGCCACCTCCGAAGCCTCCGAAGCCTCCTCGATGGAATCCGGGTTCGGGACTGGCTTCGGCTTCCCTCTTGCCTCGGTACAATCCGTAACCACCGAAGCCTCCACCGAAACCTCCACCAAAGCCGCCTCCGAAGCCTCCTCGGTGAAAGCCGGGTTCGGGACTGGCTTCGGCTTCCCTCTTGCCTCGGTACAATCCGTAACCACCGAAGCCTCCACCAAAGCCACCAAAGCCGCCTCCGAAGCCTCCTCGGTGAAAGCCGGGTTCGGGGTTAGCTTCAGCGCTCCTCTTGCCTCGGTATGCGCCATAGCCACCGAAGCCACCAAACCCACCGAAACCTCCGCCACCAAAGCCGCCAAAGCCTCCACGGTGACCAGGCTCAGCTTCGGCAACTGGCTCAGGCTCGGCGCTGGCAGTGACAGCCAGCAGTAGCACTGCAATGGCGGGAACCTGCAACACAAGATACTATATTGCAACACAATACTTCTGGTTGGGTCTCTGCACTGCTGATGACAGTGAATGCCTGCATTACAATGGAAGGGACGTGCAACACAGTGTAGTACATGGCAACACAACACACACTGACACCTGCAACACAAGGTAGTTTGTAAAAAATCATGCCAGCATCTACAACACAACACAGCATAATGACAATACTGCTACATAATATGTTAATATTTTGCACATCCACTTGTACGTTTTCTACATGCATGTGAATATTGAATATTTCTTCCGTTAAGTTAGGAGTTAAATGGGTACCATTCGAGCACAACGGCGACGTTTTGCGATATGCTTGCTACCTATCGTTATTCTTTTTTTTTTTTTAATCGATGGAACTGGATCACACAGTTTGACAACAGCTGTAATGAATGGATATATAAAATTCAATGAACCTTAGATATGAGATGAGAACGAGTCTCCCTGGTTACTAGCCAAATCGATCTTCCAATTTAACAACAATAATCCTATCAACAGAGCTGAGGAGAGATACGGTTCTTCGTCAGATTAGAATGAACGCACTGTACCCACGCTGTCATCTTACTGTGGATCATACTCAAAGTGACTCTGGATATTTCGTAGCGCTTCTTCCTTAACGATTTATTGTGCATATTACATCACAATATCGCATGTTTTTTTCATAAAAGATAATTTAACAGTATTCAAGGTATAAAAACAACATAGAAGACAATATAAATATGTATAAAGGAAAATTAATCGCTGAGGAATACGACGCCTGAAATGCTGCTTGAAATACGGCCCTGAGCCACAAGTACTCACTGGATTTAGGCTGAGTCTTACACATTATGAACCGTATTACATATCACAGATTGCTTATTACTTCAACGTTTTTAGCAGAGAGAGAGTGAGAGAATTCTTTATTTGGTTTGGCTCGTAGTGAATGCTTTGAACCGAATTCTTAATTTAATCCATTCCTATCTCCAAACGATTTTATTCATCTTAGAGATTTTTCCTCTAAGACTATATATATCTATGTATAAATAGAGAAATATAGAGAGATATATAGATATAGATACAGATACAGATATAGATATATACGGTGTTAATAAATCTCTTTACAACTATAGATCTTTCCTAAACGCAATTAATGGCTTCCGGATGGCAGGACTACAAAAGGTAAATATATCATTGAAGTTATTAATCCCCGTAATCCGATGTCACAGTGGTTCAGTCTGGTTATCTTCAGACGATTTTATTCACCTTCACATGATTTTATTAAGACCGCGCCTACTGAACACCAGAACTGTCAAAAACTATCACAGCTATGGTCGTATGAAAAAAATATATATATATATCTTGAATTCAGCCTATGGCGGAGCTTTCATTAGCCTGAAAGTTCATGGTTGCACTGAATGCATGCAGTGCACGTAAGATAGATGTAGCAGCAATGAATCAAACGGCATTAACATTTCTGCACGGAAAATTAGTGTTAGAATATATGTCCTGTCGGAGTGGGTGTCTTTCTTGTCAGTCCCTCAGCAAAGACTAACTTACCAGAGACTTCATGGTGCTTGGGTGAGAGGCAAGTGAGGAGTGTGTGGTGAGTGCGCAGTTGCTTCTCTTTATATAGGTGTGAGGCGGCAGTGACAAGGTCTGGTGGCACACGAGGTCCAGTATAACTACAAGTGTGATATTATTCATTCTCTCTCTCTCTCTCTCTCTCTCTCTCTCTCGGAGCTTTGTACTTTTTTATGTATCCCCCCATTCCAACACACGTTCCCAGTGCAAAGCCTGTATCCTGCAATCTCTTATTTTATCACGTTTTTCTCATTATTTTTTACCCATTTATTTTTTATAGGAAAAAGATTGATTGTACTTAAATCTTTAGCTGTTAAGGGTAATTACAGCAGCCTATACGAATTAATCCATTTGATCTTTCTAACCTTAGGCCTTTGAACACGTGGAGGAGGGGGGGGGGAAGAATTCACCCAATATCCTGAGATACAAGACCACTGCATCATCCAGTTTATCGCAATTATATCCCACAATGTGTCACTCCAGGTGCTCACTAGGTACTTATTTTACCAACAGTCCACAAAGGGTACATGGACATCTGAGTCGAGTGGGTCAGCTGCCCGAATCGGGAGGCTATTAAGCTGTTAAAAAAAAAAAAAAAAAATGGGCTACCAGATATGTAGAAATATACGTGAAAAATATCCCTATTAACAACTTGGGCCAAGAATAATATAGCCGTATATTTTCTTATAGCTTATGTCGAACGACTTTACTCGTGTCACAAACTCACCGCAGCCACAGAGTTACAACCGAGGGCGTGAAGGTATAGGTGCCACCAGATTTATGACTGTTAATTTTGGAACGCCAGTGAGGGCAGAATATAGATTGTATTCTAATGTAGGGTCGGGCACAAAAATTCACCTAATACATAATATCTTGTATTCCCTCTTTCCTCTTGCTTGCTAACATTCTCAGGCAGAGAGAGGCATGAGGCAAGGAATGTTCAAAGGACTTTGGTTCTACCCATACAGGATTCTCTGTGGTATGATGCGTCAAGGGGAAAGTGACAAACATTGTGTATGAAGTGGAAGCGGTGAAACGGTAGGCAACCTATCCTTAACTACATATAACACCATTAGCAACAAGATAGAGAGATCCCGCTTTTTTATTTTAATTTTCCATCAAGTCTTTCAGTAATGACGTTAAAATTGGGGGTCTGTCATCCCCTTGTCCAACTTAGGTTTATCCCCTTGAACCCCGTGACGTATTTCTTTTTATTCTTGTTCCTGCCTGTCAGTTTGATTTAGCTTAAGAGAGATTTTTTGAACTTGAGGAGTTAGGTATAGCTTTCATTGACCCCTTCATTACTATGCCACTCATCCAAGCTTATAATCGTCTGCCAGTAGCACGAATCGGATATAGATGATGATGATGATGATGACGATGATGGTGATGACTGATATCTTGGAAGACGAAGTTAAGAAGACGGCCAGTCCGTTTTTTTTTTTTTTTTTTTTCACACTGACATTTTTTTTTTTTTTTTTCAGCTCGAGGTATAGGGTTAATAACGCGTTCCCTGAGTCCCAGGAGTCATATTACTTTACCTCAGCCCACCATACCAGTCATTCCTGTGTGTCCTCTCTTGATAATGACTCAGTATTGGCAACATAGTCATTAATACCGCTTATGTTCTTCCTGTAAAATAGGACATTGATATTTATTGGGTTACAAATGTAAAGCCTAACGGTGAATAAATAATACTAATAAAATACTCGATTATATCTTGTTTATCCAATTATGGCAGGCCAGATCAGAAGCGTATTTATTCTTTAATCCACTTCACCCCGATTATGCACTTTTCATTTTAATTTTATTCTCCCTAGACGATGTTATTAAGCTCAAC
The DNA here is from genome assembly GCF_032717465.1 of Coenobita brevimanus. Taxonomy (NCBI): domain Eukaryota; kingdom Metazoa; phylum Arthropoda; class Malacostraca; order Decapoda; family Coenobitidae; genus Coenobita; species Coenobita brevimanus. The sequence goes on along the minus strand of NC_137051.1, from coordinate 16,559,372 downwards.
AAAGACCTTTTGAACTGGAGGGGATAGATGCAGCCTTTATAAACCTCTCCATACTGTGGGGCTCTGGTAACTTGTGGAGCATCGCCCGCAAAAGCGACTGAAGAGGTTTATTGCTGGGGTTTATCTCATCCTTTGAAAAATCATCTATACGTTTGAAAAAAATTACACTAGTGCGTCCACTGCGGAGAACTGGTGATTGGAGGGCGTATTATCAACGTTTTCACAACTAGGATTAGTCAGCCAGATATTTGCCTATTATAATGAAGTCCGTTGTAGTTCCATAGAATTAAGCTAGTTAACCGAAGAAGGAGAAAAAGTCAGAGACCAAGGTGGAGAGGTACGATGCATGAGGGAGGGTGGTAGCGTGTCGTGAGATGGGTCATTACTAAATTGGAACACAAATGCCTGTAATTACGTCCAGATCACTCCTCACAGAATTCGGCGTCATGCAGTAGATGCATATACTGATAGATGTCTTTTATGAACAAAGCCATTTGACATTTGCCCCCCGAAAACTAACTGCGTCCATTCCAGCAACCAGCCGAACTGGGAGCACATTTATCCTTTCAACTGCTACGGTTTATCTCAGGTGAAGAGATTTGTCTGGTGTTTGCCTGAATGTAATACATATGTGAGGCCAGAGCAGAGAAGATACCTTTTTAGAAAAATATTTCTCCCCAAAAATAAGTTCAAATTTAGAATCAACCTAAACAAAATTGTATAAATAACGAGATTACATAATAATGGAGAACGTCCACCATGCACAAGAGATCCTCTTTGGGAAATTGCATCCTATTTACATTTTGCATAGATTTCGTTTTATCAGTCAATAGCTAGAGTCAGTCTTTTTTCCCATATACTCGGCTAATCCCACTCCAATCCCTCCATTCCGTCCCCCACCTTCTCTGGCCTACTCCGCTACCCCCACCCACCTGTATCCTCCAACACTGTTACCACATGATAATTATTACTACCGAGCGAGCAAAGCGAAGCCAACAACCATAGCGAAACTATGTTTACGTACCGTACAACTGAGAAATGAGCGCCCCGAATCGACCAGGCCCGGTCCGACTGCAATGGTTTTCAGAGGCTAATAACTTTTCGACTGTGTGAGATAAAGATGGGATTCTTTCGGCAAGTAGTATATACATTAAGTAAATTTTGTTTTTAGCAATATATCTACTCATGACACCAAAGAAACCCCTTGGAATCCGAATTTTCCAAGGGAACGTACGAGGGCTTCATTTGACATACTTCACGATGAAATCGAAGATTTCATTTTCTGTAGCAGCATTTTAAAATACACACTATAATAAAATCTTACAGCTTCCGATACCCTGTATTTTTCAATACTATACTACGTAATTGATGATTATTTGGGTTTCATTAACGCTTTCACTAGGAGTAGAATTTATTTAGTTGAGAAAGATAGCCTAACCGTAGGGAGAACAAAACTTGATTGACGTCTTCGAACTGAGGGTATTGAAGCGTTCTTAAATATCAGTCCTATTCCTCACTCCCAGGTGAATCAAATCGTCTGGTGTTAGCTGGAGTAGAATGCTGGACTTTTCCCGACCCTGGAAGACTTATTGGTTCAGGTACGCACACTCCCGAGCTCATTTGACTCCCTCTATGATTAAATCGTATGGCGCTACCAGAACTACAATGGTTTCGACAATGACGAAAGCAAAACCATTCTAACACGATGACATAATTCTTATGTATCTAATTCCTGCTTCCACCATATGATTTTATTTAGAGCATAACTGATTGTTCATGGGAAAAGTTGATGAGTTTGTTTCTTCACCTCTTCACTATGACATTTCTCGTAAGCGGAATAATACTGTGAGACGAATCATTTATGTGTTTTTGTGTGATTTATGAAACAAACTGAATGGGAAAGTTCTGGAATCTGCAGTCTATTAATTTCTTTTCATTTCACGAATCTCAGCCACTCCCACAGCTCACGTCGTTGTTGCATGAAATTCGATAAATCTTAGTTTTAAGAGGGCAATCAGACTCCTTTTTTCTAGTCAAATCAACCCTCCTAAATGACGACACCTGGCCATCAGCTGTGATGAAAGGGTTTGCCGATCTCTCTCAGATTTATGGGGGGAAAAAAAAAAAAAGTGAACTAAGGTGGCTGGATCTTTTTTTTTAATGTTAAAATGATCACGCCTGCTGTTTCAGGGGGAAATTAAAGCGTCCCAGTGGGATCGGGCCGATGCAGGTTTACATCCAAGCAGTGGTTGGGGTTTATTTCAACACCACTCACTGATCAGTGAGGCTGGTCAGTCTCATCTAAATATCAGGCATACTTGCCTACCCACGGGCTCCTAGGTTCCTCATGGGGCAACACTGTATTAGATGATGAATGAATGAACATGTAAATAAAACAAAGAGCTAGTGTCATTGTCGTTTTCGGTATTGTTTTATTTCTCTTTCGTATCATTTTAATCATGTGTGCTCCATGTAGATGATAGTTATAGGAGCTGGCTGACTTTACTTTCCGTAGCCGTAGCCACCGAAACCTCCGCCAAATCCTCTTCCAAAGCCACCTCCGAAGCCTCCGAAGCCTCCTCGATGGAATCCGGGTTCGGGACTGGCTTCGGCTTCCCTCTTGCCTCGGTACAATCCGTAACCACCGAAGCCTCCACCGAAACCTCCACCAAAGCCGCCTCCGAAGCCTCCTCGGTGAAAGCCGGGTTCGGGACTGGCTTCGGCTTCCCTCTTGCCTCGGTACAATCCGTAACCACCGAAGCCTCCACCAAAGCCACCAAAGCCGCCTCCGAAGCCTCCTCGGTGAAAGCCGGGTTCGGGGTTAGCTTCAGCGCTCCTCTTGCCTCGGTATGCGCCATAGCCACCGAAGCCACCAAACCCACCGAAACCTCCGCCACCAAAGCCACCAAAGCCTCCACGGTGACCAGGCTCAGCTTCGGCAACTGGCTCAGGCTCGGCGCTGGCAGTGACAGCCAGCAGTAGCACTGCAATGGCGGGAACCTGCAACACAAGATACTATATTGCAACACAATACTTCTGGCTGGGTCTCTGGACTGCTGATGACAGTCAATGCCTGCATTACAATGGAAGTGACTTGGAACACTGTGTAGTACATGGCAACACAACAGATACTGACACCTGCAACACAAGGTAGTTTGTAAATAATCATGCCAGCATCTACAACACAACACAGCATAATGACAATACTGCTACATAATATGTTAATATTTTGCCCATCCACTTGTACGTTTTCTACATGCATGTGAATATTGAATATTTCTTCCGTTAAGTTAGGAGTTAAATGGGTACCATTCGAGCACAACGGCGACGTTTTGCGATATGCTTGCTACCTATCGTTATTCTTTTTTTTTTTTTTACTGACGGAACTGGGTCACACAGTTTGACAACAGCTGTAATGAATGGATATATAAAATTCAATGAACCTTAGTTATGAGATCAGAATGAGTCTCCCTGGTTACTAGCCAAATCGACCTTCCAGTTTAACAACAATAATCCCATCAACAGAGCTGAAAGGAGTTACGGTTCTTCGTCAGATTAGAATAAACGCACTGTACCCACGCTGTCATCTTACTGTGGATCATACTCAAAGTGACTCTGGATATTTCGTAGCGCTTCTTCCTTAACGATTTATTGTGCATATTACACCACAGTATCGCATGTTTTTTTCATAAAAGAAAATTTAACAGTATTCAAGGTATAAAAACAACATAGAAGACAATACAGTATAAATATGTACAAAGGAAAATAAATCGCTGAGGAATAACGACGCCTGAAATGGTGCTTGAAATACGGCCCTGAGCCACAAGTACTCACTGGATTTAAGCTGAGTCTTACGCATTATGAACCGTATTACATATCACAGATTGCTTATTACTTCAACGTTTTTAGCAAAGAGAGAGAGAGAGAGAGAGAGAGAGAGAGAATTCTTTGTTTTGGTTTGGCTCGTAGTGAATGCTTTGAACCGAATTCTTATTTTAATCCGTTCCTATCTCCAAACGATTTTATTCATTTTAGAGATTTTTCCTTTAAGACTATATATATCTATGTATAGATAGATAGAGAAATATAGAGATATATATAGATATAGATACAGATACAGATATAGATATATACGGTGTTAATAAATCTCTTTACAACTATAGATCTTTCGTAAACGCAATTAATCGCTTCCGAATGGCAGGACTACAAAAGGTAAATACATCATTGAAGTTATTAATCCCCGTAATCTGATGTCACAGTGGTTCAGTCTGGTTATCTGCAGACGATTTTATTCACCTTCACTTGATTTTATTAAGACCGCGCCTACTGAACACCAGAACTGTCAAAAACTATCACAGCTTTTTGGTCGTAAGAAAAAAAAAAATGTATCTTGCAATTCAGCCTATGACGGAGCTTTCATTAGCCTGAAAATTCATGGTTACACTGAATGCATGTTGTGCACGTAAGATAGATGTAGCAGCAATGAATCAAACAGCATTAACATTTCTGCACGGAAAATTAGTGTTAGAATGTATGTGCTGTCGAAATGGGTGTCTTACTTGTCAGTCCCAGAGCAAAGACTAACTTACCAGAGACTTCATGGTGCTTGGGTAAGAGGCAAGTGAGGAGTGTGTGGTGAGTGCGCAGTTGCTTCTCTTTATATAGGTGTGAGGCGGCAGTGACAAGGTCTGGTGGCACACGAGGTCCAGTATAACTACAAGTGTGATATTATTCTCTCTCTCTCTCTCTCTCTCTCGGAGCTTTGTATTTTTTTATGTGTCCCCCCATTCCATCACACGTTCCCAGTGCCAAACCTGTATCCTGCAATCTCTTATTTTATCACATTATTCTCATTATTTTAAACCCATTTATTTTGTATAGGAAAAAGATTGTACTTAAATCTTTAGCTGTTAAGGGTAATTACAGCAGCCTATTCGTATTAATCCATTTGATCTTTCTAATGTTAGGCCTTTGAACACGTGGAGTAGGGTGGGGGAGGAACTCACCCAATATCCTGAGATACAAAACCTCTGTATCATCCAGTTTACCGCAATTATATCCCACAAGGTGTCACTCCAGGTGCTCACTAGGTACTTATTTTACAAACAATCCACAAAGGGTAAATGGACATCTGAGTCGAGCGGGTCAGCTGCCCCAATCGGTAGGCTATTGAACTATTTAAAAAAAATAAAATAAAATAAAAAGGCCACCAAATACTTAGAAATATACATGAAAAATATCCCAATTAACAACTTGGCCCAAGAATAATATAACTGGTATATTTCCTTATATCTTACCACTAACGAGTGTTACTCGGGTCACAAACTCACCGCAGCCACAGAGTTACAACCGAGGGCGTGAAGGTATAGGAGCCACCAGATTTATGACTGTCAATTTTGGAACGCCAGTGTTGGCAGAATATAGACTGCATTCTACTGTATGGTCGGGCACAAAAATTCACCTAATATATAATCTCTTGTATTCCCTCTTTCCTCTTGCTTGCTAACATTCTCAGGCCGAGAGAGGCATGAGGCAAGGAATGTTGTTCAAAGGACTTTGGTTCTACCCAACCAGGATTCTCTGTGGTATGATGCGTCAAAGGGAAAGTGACAAACATAGTGTATGAAGTGGAAGCGGTGAAACAGGAGGCAACTTTTCCTTAACTACATATAACACATCAGGAACAAGATAGAGAGATCCCGCTTTTTTATTTTTTTATTTTCCATCAAGTCTTTGAATAATGACGTTAAAAATTGGGGGTCTGTCATCCCCTTGTCGAATTTAGGTTTATCCCCTTGAACCCCGTGACGTATTTCTTTTTATTCTTGTTCCTGCCTATCAATTTGATGTAGCTGAAGAGAGATTTTTTGAACTTGAGGGTTAGGTATAGCTTTCATTGACCCCTACATTACTATGCCATCTCATCCAAGCTTATAATCGTCTGCCAGTAGCACGAATCGGATATAGATGATGATGATGATGATGACGATGATGGTGATGACTGATATCTTGTAAGACGAGGTTAAGAAGACGGCCAGGCCTTTTTTTTTTTCCATAACCTGACAGTTTTTTTTTCTTTCTTTTTTTTTTAGCTCGAGGTATAGGATTAATAACCCGTTCCCTGAGTCCCAGGAGTCCTGTTACTTTATCTCAGCCCACCATACCAGTCATTCCTGTGTGTCCCCTGTTGATAATGACTCAGTATTGGCAACATAGCCTTTAATACCGCTGATATTCTTCCTGTAAAATAAGACCTATTGATATATATTGGGTGACAAATGTAAAGCCTAACGGTGAATAAATAATACTAATAGAATAATCCATTATATCTTCTGTATCCTATTATGGCTGGCCAGATTGAAAGCGTATTTATTCTCTTATCCACTTCACCCTGATTATGCACTTTTCATTTTAATCTTGTTCTCCCTAGACGATGTTATTAAGCTCAACAAAGACCTTTCAAACTGGAGGGGATAGATGCAGCCTTTATAAACCCCTTCATACTGTGGGGCTCTGGTAACTTATGGAGTATCGCCTGGAAACGATCCTGAAGAAGTTTATTGCTGGGGTTTATCTCATCCTTTGAAAAGTCGTCTATTAGTTTGAATAAAATTACTCGAGTGCGTCCTCTGCTGAGAAGTGGTGATTCCAGGGCGTGTTATCAACCTTTTTGCAACTAGGATTTGTCAGCCTAGAGTATCGCCTGATATTTGCATAATTATAATAAAGACCGTTGTAGTTGTATAGAAATAAGGTAGTTGACCGGAGAAGAGGAGAAAGACCAAAACCAAGGTGGAGAGGTAAGATGCATGAGGTAGGGTGGTGGTATGTCGTGAGAAGGGTCGTTACTAAACAGTAATACAAATGCCTGTAATTACGTCCAGATCACACCTCACAGAATTCGGCGTCATGCAGTAGATGCAAATACTGATAAATGTCTTTTATGAACAAAGCCGTTTGACATTTGCCCCCCAGATAACTAATTGCGTCCATTGCAGAAACCGGCTGAACTGATTGCGCATTTAGCCATTCAACTGCTACGATTTATCTCAGCTGAAGAGATTTGTCTGGTGTTTGCCTGAATGTAATGCATGTGTTAAGCCAGAAGTTACCACGGTGAAACCATTTGCATTTCTTTCTTCCTTTCTCTTGTTTTCAGTTACAAGACGATTTCATTCACCTTATGAGAACCCGTTGGGATTGAAGGGGTACATGAAGGCTGTATCTAATCCAATGGTTTCCAGCCTTTTATAATTTTCGCCCTCTTTCACTGAATGACACGTTCCCTACCCCTCCTTCCTCAAATACTGTATTTTACTGGCATAGTTGGCACATGTCAATAAATATCATAGATTCTTAATCTTTGAAATTGTTTATATATTCAGATAACTAGATTTCTTATTCATATCTGAAATACTTTCTCCATATTTGGAAGTTTCTGAATTCCATCATAATTCATACTTTTGAAATATAATCACCCTCTTTATCAATCCTTCGCCCCCCCCCCCACCCAGGCAGCCCATCGTGTCCCCCTAACGGGGGGCGCCCCACAGGTTGAAAACCATTGATCTAATCCCTCCCGATTGAAATATGTCCTAATCTGAATAAGATCGTCCAGAGACGGTATGAATAGATTTTAAATAATTACTGGACGGATAAAATTCGCTAGAAAGGACCACTGTTGAGGCTCATGCATTATTTCCTTCTTGCTTATTGCTACCGCTCTTGTGGCTCCAGGTTCATTGAATGTGAACTCAGTGGACGTCATGAACTTATTTTTGGGGAGAAAATATTTTTTAAAAAGTTAGGTGAGGTTAGGTTAGTCATTAATAATTAGGTTTGTTCATAATAATAAATAATATCTAAGTGTAACATTCATCTCCTTGATCCACTCGTAGAAAAATACAGCTATGATGGATAAAGGACGCGTGCCACCCTCAAACCACGTTCCTTTGCTGACAGTAATCCACTCGCTGCAGCCGCGTTTAGAGCAGCGCCACTGAGCAGATCCACCACCAGTCCTTATGTTCATCTAATGCTTACGGCTGCATAACTTAGATTTTGGACCTTTTGTGTTTATACTTGAATATTATTTGTTATTATTATTAACTAACCTATTTTATTATTATTAACCTAATCATATTAGTGTATTATCTAACCAAACATTACCTAATCTAGCATAACCTGACCTAACCTAGCTTTTTAGAAAATTATCTCTGCTAAAAAAATATGTTCAAATTTATCAACCTGAAAAGAGTGTATAAATGACGAGATTACATAATAATGGGCGAACGTGCACCAAGCACAAAAGATCCCCTTTGGGAAATTGCATTCTGTTTACATTTTGCACTGATTTCGTTTAATCAGTCAATAGCTGGAGTCAATCTTTTCTCCCAGATACTCCGCTAACCCCACTCCAATCCCTCCATGCCGTTCTCCACCATCTCTGGCCTACTCCGCTACCCCCACCCATCCTTTACCCTCCAACACTGCTACCACATGATAATTATTACTAGCGATCGAGCGATGCGAAGCCAGGAAGCGTTGGAAGCTATGTTTACGTTCAACTGAGAAATGAGCGTCCCGACACGACCCGGCCCGGCCCGACTGCAATGGTTTTCAGAGGCAAATAACTTTTCAACTGTGTGAGAAAAAGAAGAGATTCTTTGAGCAAGTAGTAGATACATTCAGTAAATTTTGTTTTTAGCTATATATCTACTCATGAGACCAAAGAAACCCCTTGGAATCCGAATTTCCAAGGGAATGTACCGAGGACTTCAAATGACATGCTTCACGAAGAAATCGAAGGTTTTCATTTTCTGTAGCAGCATCTTAAAATTTACACCATAATAAAATGTTACAGCTTCTGATACCCTGTATTTTTCGTTGCTCTGCTACGTTGTTGATGATTATTTGGGTTTCATTAACCCTTTCTCTAGGAGGAGAATTTATTTTGTTGAGTAAGATAGCCTAACCGTAGGGAAAACAAAAGATTATTGACGTCTTTGAAGTGAGGGTATTGAAGCGTTCTTAAATATCAAGGGGTACTTAAAGCGCTCCAAAGGGATCGACCCGATGCAGGTTTACATCCAAGGGATTGTTAGGGTTTATTGTAATACCACTCACGGATGAGTGAGGCTGGTCACTCTCATCTTAAATATCAGGCCAACTTCCCTAGCCCCGGGCTTCTAGGTTCCTCATAGGGCAACATTGTATTACATGATGAGTGAATGAACATGTAAATGAAACAAAGAGATAGTGTCATTATCATTTTCGGTATTTTTTAATTTCTCTGTCGTATCATTTTAATCATGTGTGCTCCATGTAGATGACAGTTATAGGAGCTGGTTGACTTTACTTTCCGTAGCCGTAGCCACCGAAACCTCCGCCAAATCCTCTTCCAAAGCCACCTCCGAAACCTCCGAAGCCTCCACGATGGAAGCCGGGTTCGGGACTGGCTTCGGCTTCCCTCTTGCCTCGGTACAATCCGTAACCACCGAAGCCTCCACCGAAGCCTCCACCAAAGCCGCCTCCGAAGCCTCCTCGGTGAAAGCCGGGTTCGGGACTGGCTTCGGCTTCCCTCTTGCCTCGGTACAATCCGTAACCACCGAAGCCTCCACCAAAGCCACCAAAGCCGCCTCCGAAGCCTCCTCGGTGAAAGCCGGGTTCGGGGTTAGCTTCAGCGCTCCTCTTGCCTCGGTATGCGCCATAGCCACCGAAGCCACCAAACCCACCGAAACCTCCGCCACCAAAGCCGCCAAAGCCTCCACGGTGACCAGGCTCAGCTTCGGCAACTGGTTCAGGCTCGGCGCTGCCAGTGACAGCCAGCAGTAGCACTGCAATGGCGGGAACCTGGAACAGAAGATAATATATCGCAACACAATACTTCTGGCTGGGTCTGTGCACTGCTGATGACAGTCAATGCCTGCACTACAATGGACGTGACTTGCAACACTGTGTAGTTCATGGCAACCCAACACTACTAGCACCTGAAACACAAGGTAGTTTGTAACAAATCATGCCAGCACCTACAACATAACACAGCTTAATGACAATACTGCTGCATAATAAGTTAATATTTTGCACATCCACTTGTACATTTTCTAAATGTATGTGAATATTGAACATTTCTTCCGTTAAGTTAGGAGTTGAATGGGTACCATTCGAGCACAACGGCGTCGTCTTGCGGTATGCTTGCTACCTGTTGTTATTTTTTTTCCCCGACGTAACTGGGTCACACAGCTTGCCTACAGCTGTAAGTCATGGTTACATAAAATTTAATGAACCTTAGTTATGAGATCAGAATGAGTCTCCCTGGTTACTAGTCAAATCGACCCTCCCATTTAACAACAATTAACCCATCAACAGAGCTGAAAGGAGTTACTGTTCTTCGTCAGGTTAGAACAAACGCACTATACCCACGCTGTCATCTTACTGTGGATCGCACTTTAAGTGGCTTTGGATATTTCATAGCTCTTCTTCCTTAACAATTTGTTGTGGACATTGCGTTTCAATATCGCACGTCGTTTCTTAATGGAAAATCTCACAATATAAAAGCTATAAAAACAAATTAGAAGACAATATAAAGATGTAAAAAACAAAATAAATCGCTGAGGAATACGACGCCACAAATGCTGCTTGAAATACGGCCCTCAGCCACAAGTACACACAGGGTTCAGGCTAAGTCTTATGCATTATGACCCGTATTACATATCGGAGATTGCTTATTATTTCAACCTTTTTTAGTAGTAAGAGAGAGAGAGAGAGAGAGAGAGAGAGAGAGAGAGAAAGAATTCTTTGTCTTGGTTTGGCTCTTAGTTAATGCCTTGAACCGATTTCTTATTTTAATCCATTCTCATCTCCAAACGATTTTATTCATCTTAAGAGGTTTTTCCTTTAGGATAATATATATATGGTGTTAATAAAACTCTTCACTACTGTAGATCCTTCCTAAACGGAATTAATCGCTTGCGGATGGCAGGACTACAAAAGGTAAATACATTATTGAAATTATTAATCCCCGTAATCCGATGAGATAGTGATTCATTCTGGTTATCTTCAGACGATTTTATTCAGCTTCACATGATTGTATTAAGACCGCGCCTACTGAACACCAGTACTTTCAAAAACTATCACAGTGATTTGGTCGAGGAGAAAAAAAATTATGTATATTGCAATCCAGCCTATGGCGGAGCTTACATTACCATGAGAGTTCAATTACATTGAATGCACGTAGTAAACGTATGATTGATGTAGCAGCAATGAATAAAACAGCACTAATATTTCTTGTACAAGGAATATTAGTGTCAGAATGTATGTGCTGTCGGAATGGGTGCCATTCTTGTCAGTCCCTCAGCAAAGACTAACTTACGAGTGACTTCATGGTGCTTGGGTGAGAGGCAAGTGAGGAGTGTGTGGTGAGTGTGCAGTTGCTTCTCTTTATATAGGTGTGAGGCGGAAGTTTCAAGGTCTGGTGGCACACGAGGGCTAGTATAATATAAATGTGATATTATTCTCTCTCTCTCTCTCTCTCTCTCTCTGTGGGCTAAGTATTTTTTTTATGGATCCCACCATTCCATCACACGTTCCCTGTGACAAACCTGTATCCTGCAGTCTCTTATTTTATCACATGTTATTTTTATACCTATATATTTTGATAGGAGAAGGACTGATTTTACTTATTGTTAAAGGGAATTCCGGCATCCTATACTTATTAATCCATTTGATCTTTCTACGTTAGGACTTTAAACCCGTGGATTGGTGGGGCGGACTGTTCACCCAATATCCTGGGATATAAGACCACTGCATCATCCAGGTTACCGCAGTTATATCCGACAAGGTATCACTCCAGTGTACTCATTTTACCAACACTCCACAGAGGGTGAATGGACATCTGAGTAAAGTGGGCCAGCCGCCCGTATCGGTAGGCTATTACGCTATTTTAAACAATCTGGTGCATCAAATAAGTAGAAATATAAGTAAAAATTTCCTACTTAAGAACTTGGTCCAAGAATATATAGCCGTATATTTGCTAATAGCTTACGACGACCGATTTTACTCGTGTCACAAACTCACCGCAGCCACAGAGTTACAACCGAGGGCGTGAAGGTATAGGCGCCACCAGATTTATGACTGTCAGTTTTGGAACGCCAGTGAGGGCAGAATATAGACTGCATTCTACTGCAGGGTCGGGTACAAAAATTCACCTAATACATAATATCTTGTATTCCCACTTTCCTCTTGCTTGCTAACATTCTCAGACCGAGAGAGGCATGAGGCAGGGAATGTTGTTCAAAGGACTTTGGTTCTACCCATACAGGATTCTCTGTGGTATGATGCGTCAAGGGGAAAGTGACAAATATAGTGTATGAAGTGGAAGCGGTGAAGCAGTAGGCAACTTGTCCTTAACTACATATAACACCATTAGCAACAAGATAGAGAGATCCCGCTTTTTTTATTTTAATTTTCCATGAAGTCTTTCACTAATGACGTTAAAAATTGGGGGTCTGTCATCCCCTTGTCAAACTTAGGTGTATCCCCTTGAACCCCGTGACTTATTTCTTTTTATTCTTGTTCCTGCCTGTCAGTTTCATTTAGCTCAAGAGAGATTTTTCGAACTTGAGGGATTAGGTATAGCTTTCATTGACCCCTTAATTACTATGCCACTCATCGAAGCTTATAATCGTCTGCCAGTAGCAAGAATCGGATATAGATAATGATGATGATGACGATGATAATAATGACTGATATCTTGGAAGACGAGGTTAAGACAGCCAGTACTCTTTTTTTTTTTCCCACAGTTTTTTTTTTTTTTTTTTTCAGCTTGAGGTATAGGCTTAATAACTCGTTCCCTGTGTCCCAGAAGTCATGTTAGTTTACTTCAGCCCACCATGACAGTCATTCCTGTGTGTCCTCTCTTGATAATGACTCAGTTTTGGCACCATAGCCTTTAATACCGCTGATGTTCTTCCTGTAAAACAGGTCGTATTGATATATATTGGGTGACAAATGTAAAGCCTAACGGTGAATAAATAATACTAATAAAATATTCCATTATATCTTGTTTATCCAATTATGGCTGGCCAGATCGAGTGCGTATTTATTCTCTTATCCATTTCACCCCGATTATGCACTTTTCATTTTATTCTTGTAATCCCTAGACGATGTTATTAAGCTCAACAAAGACCTTTCGAACTGGAGGGGATCGATGCAGCCTTTATAAACCCCTTCATACTGTGGGGCTCTGGTAACTTGTGGAGAATCGCCTGGAAAAGAGACTGAAGAGGTTTATTGCTGGGGTTTATCTCATCCTCCTAAAAAATCGTCTATACGTTTGAAAAAAATTACACTAGTGTGTCCACTGCTGAAAACTGGTGATTCGAGGGCGTATTATCAACCTTTTTGCAACTAGAATTTGTCAGCCTAGAGGATCGCCACATATTTGCATACTATAATGATGTCCGTTGTAGTTGTATAGAAATAAGCTACTTGGCTGAAGAAGGAGAGAAAGACCAAGACCAAGGTGGAGAGGTAAGATGCATGAGGGAGAGTGGTGGTGTGTCGTGAGAAGGGTCGTTACTAAACAGGAACACAAATGCCTGTAATTACGTCCAGATCACACCTCACAGAATTCGGCGTCAAGCAGTAGATGCATATACTGATAGATGTCTTTTATGAACAAAACCGTTTGACATTTGCCACCCCAAAAACTAATTGCGTCCATTCAAGCAACCAGCCAACTTGGGAGCGCATTTAGCCCTTCAACTGCTACGGTTTATCTCAGTTGAAGAGATTTTGTCTGGTGTTTGCCTGAATGTAATACATATGTGAGGCCAGAGCAGAGAAGTTACCTTAGTGAAACCATTTTCCTTTCTTTCTTCCTTTCTTTCTTTCTTTCTCTTTCTTTCAGTTACAAGACGATATCATTCACTTTACGAGAACCCCTTGGGATTGAAGGGGTACATGAAGGCTGTATCTAATCTCTCCCAATTGAAATATGTCCTAACCTAAGACCGTCTAGAGACGGTATGAGTAGATTTTAAATAATCACTGGACTTATGAAAAATACTTCAAAGGACCACTGCTGAGGTTCATGCATTATTTCCTTCTTGCTTATTGCTACCGCTGTTGTGGCTCAAGGTTCATTTGAATGTGAACTCAGTAGACTTCATACTGAAATAGTCTTCCTGCGGCAGCCCACCATCCTCCTTTCGAAGGATGGGGAGGGAAATGAATGTTTGTATTTTTTATCTCAAGGTTGTATCGACGCCACCGCGTGAAGGCGTCCTTCTCCATTACCATACTCTTATGAAAGATTTTCCATACGGAGAACACCAAGCAGAAAAGAAAATTTTGAAGTAGGCTACAAAAGACAGAGAGAAATAGATTGACTTAACATATAGATGAACAAAATGAGACAGATAAACCACTTGATATGGACAAACATACAGTGTGTACTGCACAATACTATGAATTAATATATGAATCGACAGACAGACAGATAAATAAACTTGTAGGCAGGTAGGCAGGCGGAGACCAGACCTTGACTACCCGCAGTTTGTCTGCAAAAAAATACATATTTAACCCAAAGTTATGTCACCACCTCCACCCCTTTCCCTTCCCCCACCTCTCTCCTCAGTCTCCACTATCCCCCCCACATCCCCTCCCTTCCCACCCCGTCCCTAATCCTCCGCTACCCATCGTTTTCCATCTACGCCCCTCGCAACCCCTCTTCCCCCCACCCAAGAACTCCTCCCCTACTCCTCACCCCAACAAACCCCCTCCCCTTTCCCCACCAACGACCACACTCCCTTCACCTACTACCTCACAACCCCTCACTTCTCTCCCACAACCCCCCACTTACCCCATACTCCCACCCACGACCCCACTCTCTCCATGTACCCCCTCCCAACATCCTTCCCCTTACCACTTTCCCCACGACCCCACCCTTCATCTAATAAATTTCGTCTTCTCGTTCACTGCATTATTCAAGGTTGGTGATTTTTGCTCTCCTTACCTGTTTTTTTTTTTTTTTTTTTTTTTACTTGTCATACCCATTTTCTTTTTCATTCTTCATACAGCTCTTGTCTTAAAAATGTTCAGCATTTTTTGTTTTTGCTCTCTCTCTCTCTCTCTCTCTCTCTCTCTCTCTCTCAAATATATATATATATATATATATATATATATATATATATATATATATGTATAGTTATAGTTATAGTTAAATATATATAATTATATATATATATATATATATATATATATATATATATATATATATATATATATATATATTCATGATAAGAAACGTTAAATTATTATCATATGTTAAGATTTCCAAAAGGCATGTGAAAAAGATCTCACAGGAAGTTAAATGGTATAGTTAGGAGCTTGGGAATTACTGGGAATTTAATTACAGAAGTGGATCATCTGGGAAGAGTAAACATAAGCGGTATCTCTTCTCCTTGGGTAGCAGTCACAAAGCACATTTGTTCCAACCCAGTGGTTTCCATCCTTTTCGGTTGTGTCATCCCCCCCCTCCCCAACACACCCATACGCAGGATAACATCAGTGGCTCCTCCCCACATCTTCGTCTGCAGAAGCAAACAGCGCATTATTGTTCGAATGGGCATATTCTAGAGAGCAAATTTTAACCAAAGAATACCACAGTTACTTACAAGTAAGCAGCGCATGCACGTAAAAGAACCCAAAAAAAAAGAAAAAAAAGTGTTAAGACTCGGTGTTAAGTTTGAAATTGCATTTTTGCTGCCAGCCTGAGTCAAAGTTAGAGCCCAGCAAATATAAATTTTCATGTGAATATCACTACATTGCTATGATATGGTGCTCAGTATTTTGGAAGCGGTACGAAGACCGGAATAGCAAGACCAGCCAGGGTGCCAGTTGTTGATAATAAGAAACCATTCACACTCAAATATCCATGTTCCTTTTTACAAATGTCTCTTTGTCAAATGAAACATATCAAACTTTCAAGAATTCATATGCACTGTTACATGGAAGGTTATCTGCGAGGCAGCTAACAAACAGGATACCTCAGAAACTTTGCCCTTGATAAATTAATGTAAAAAAAAACGAGTGATTTCAGATGCATAAACTAACCCCCATGGCTTCCCAAGAAGTTTACTATTGCCCGCAGATTTGGAACCACTGTTCTAACCAGACGAAGATCCCTGATGCATTTCAGCTCAGCTGATGGCCAGGGGTAGTTAGAATCGAGGGTCGGTTTGACTAGTAACCAAGAAGATTCAGACATGCTTCATATCTAAAACTCATCGAATTCCATGCAAGATAGATTTGGTATTCACTTTGTGAGTGACCCACTTCCTTCATGTGAAAACAAACGTAGTGTAATGGGGTTCCAAAGGTTTCAGTGTTGGGTCCAGCTTTGTTATTTATATCAATGACAAATGTGTGAAATTAAACAATTTATTTCCAGAAAATGCAGATGACACAAACTGGGAGAGCAGTATTATCCGAAAATTATATGTTGTCACTACAAAGATATTGAACATAATAGATGGATGCTATTACCAATACAAAGGCCAGGTTTGAAGAGTCACGTCGCATCCGACAGAGGAGAATAATGCTCCTTCGGAGTTGGTTTAACCCTTTCAAACCAATTATATATTTCCTCATTTTATTCAAGCTGCTCGTACAACTAGACGATTTTTTTTTTCCGCTTAGGACTAGCCTTTAGTAGTCAGGGGGTAAATGATGGCTATATCTAACTCTCCCAGTTCGAAATCTCTCCAGATATGAATGAAACAATTTGGTTGTAGCAATAACAGTATAAAGTGAGTGATCAGAAGGAAGATGTTATTGAACTATGTGCCCCCTACTCTGTTCGCTGCGATGACTACAACTGCCCTCCTCCTCAGCCTTAGCTTTGGTTTATTACAGAGCAAATAAGGGTAAGAGTACTTTCGTTATGGTTAATTGAGTCACCTTCAGTGGAGAGCTCTACCTTAAGGCATAACACAAAATATTATCCTTCCATCGTCCGCTCTTTTCCTTCCCTACCATCTTTCAGTCCATCCACCCCCTCCTTCCGTCGCTCTAATATAGAACATTTTTTCGTTTTTCTTCCAGGCTCACTTCACTACCCACTCGACCACCACCTCCCCCTCACTCGTGAAACATGTTCTCCTTCGGCCTAGTTCCTCATTTCTTCTTAGTCGTACTTCACAGTACAATATACTGCACCTTCTCTCTCTTTCTCTCTCTCTCTCTCTCTCTCTCTCTCTCCTTCCTGCCATCCGCATCATATTTGCTCTCTTGATCTCTACCTCGACCTCTCTCACCATTTCTCCTTCGTCAGCCTTCTTTTCCATCGCATTTTCCCTCTCTTCCCCAAGCCTTCACCCCCTTGCTCTCCTTCAGACTACCCCGCCTAACCTCTCTCTCTCTCTCTCTCCCCCCCCCCCTTCACTCCTCGCAGTCTTTCTTTCTCTTCCTTTCGCCCTCCCCCCTTCTACAGTCTTTCTTTCCCTACCTTATTCCCTTCTTTTCGCTTTCTCTTTCTCCTTCTCTTCTCTCTTTCTCCTCCCTCTCTCGCTGTCACTCCCCCCCCTCCCTCTCGCCTTTTCTCCTTCCCTCCCTCTCAGCCTTCCTCTTTTTTTTTTTTTTTTTTTTTTTTTTTTTGCATATGTTGTCTAGATCGTGCGCAGTAATTATTTTCACCACGTCAGATGACCTTGCACATCAGTAAACTTCCTGTTAACTGTATTTCCTTTGTACTTCTGTGTACTCCCTCCTGTCCCTCCCTCTTTTGTCCTCCACGAAGGTCTCCCTCTCCCCCACCATCCCTCCCTTCCCATAAAAGACAACTTCCTACTTGATTTTTGAAGAGGATAATGTTCAGACCTTGTAGGGACGATTCTCTAGCCTACGTTGTCACTGTGGAGAAGGGGGAGAGAGAAAAAGACAAATCATTAGACCAAACCAAAAAAAATGAGTCAAATGAGTCAGCCAAAATAAATCCTCGGCTTTAGCTTGAACTACATTTTTGGGAAAAAAAAAAAGTTTCAGGGTTTACTTGGGTGTTACTAAATAAACTGGCGTGAATAAATCATAGGCTGAATTTGAAATTGCACAATTAGGTAACAAAAAATTTACAAAAAATATATCAAACGTATAGTTAATTGAACTGGCAGATATAAATCTGAGGTTCAGATTTACCCTATATAAAAAAAAGATGTAAAAAGCATTAAAAAAAAGCTTTGAAATATGTGATAAATTAAATTGTCAGAAATATAATCTTACCGGCAGTTAGAAAATGTTCAGCAGCATAAGAATGTCATTTACTGCAGTTTTTTTTTCTCTTACATTTTCTCAAAGAAGTGATTAGTTAGTTTTTAACAGAATAGATATATTGATTTAACGGAGAACGCACATAGACATCAAATCCTTCATCCCTCCCACCCCCCTCCGTATCCTCCTTGTCAGCCCACTTATATCAACCCTGGGCTATAGTCTGTCTTTCCACATGGCTCTCTGCCTACTGTCTCTCTTCTCCTCGTCATCCAACTCTCACAAAACCTCCCAGAGTATCTCAAACGCTCCATACTTTCCACATATCCACACCACTTCTAAGTACTTCTCTGTGTTTCCACCCACATCCATCTCCACTCCACACCCTCATCCTTTATTCTATTTCATGCCTTCATCAGAATTCCTTATCTTTTCGACACTTTTTGTTTTTATTGTTATTCCCACCATGTTTTCAGAATTCCTTCCTCCATCCTTCACCTCTCACCCCTCATGAGCCTCCACCTCGCTTACTTCAAGTTTCGCCTGCATTCTGATTTTCATTGTTTTATTCTTAATTCAAGTAGCATTTACTTCCCCCCTCCTCCTTTTAAATCTCACATGTTGTATTTTTTATTCACCTGTCACTTTTCCCTCATTTTTGCCTCCATTCTTCAAAGCTCTCCTTCCACACTACGCCTGTCTCACCCCTCTTGTTTCTCTCTCTCTCTCTCTCTCTCTCTCTCTCTCTCTCTCTCTCTCTCTCTCTCTCTCTCTCTCTCTCTCTCTCTCTCTCTCTCTCTCTCTCTCTCTCTCTCTCTCTCTCTCTCTCTCTCTCTCTTTCATTTCCTCCACCCTGCACCTCACATCCCCCCCTTTTATTTTCAATTTCTCACTCCTCCTTTGCTTTCTTTTATTTTCTCTTACTTTTAACTCTATCTTTCCCACTCCTCACTTCGCACTCCTCTTTATCCCTCTTGGTTATCTTTTCCCTTCAGCTCTGTCCTCCATTCCTCTGTTGTTGGCTTTTCTAGTTTCACCTCAGCCTCTTAGAATTCCATCTTCCACCCTTCGCTTCTCGTCCTTGTTAAAATAGCAACCTACATCCTTATTTTTTCTTCCCATTCCTACATTTTTTTTTTCCTCAGTGTTCCCATCCACCCTTCACATCTCAACCCTTTTTACATCCCTTTCCTACACTTTTCTTCATTAAAATTTCTCCCTGCCTCATTCCTTTTCGTCCTTTTCCCTCACCCTTTTCAAAATTTCCCATTCACTCCATGCGCACCAATTTTATTCATTAACACCCAGGCTCCTGTTACTCTCTTACTTGACGTTAGTTAGAATATAATACTAAGAGTTGTCCCGACCATGAAAGGGTTAATGGTAGGAGTACTAACACCCAGGCTGCTATGACTCACTCGCAGGTGAATGTAATCGCCTTAAGTTAGCTGGAATAGAATACTAGAATTGTCTCAACTGTGACACTGTTAATATGAACTTTAACTTATTGTACAGACACTCACTGCTCCTTTGCCGAACTGATGGCTTCACGCGGGAGTGCTTAAAGATTCCATTGCAAAACATATCAAACTTTACGCTCTTCCCTTTCTATTCCCTCTCCATATTTTCTCACAGTCTCCATTCTTTCTCCTCTCCCTCCCAAATTCCTCATCCATTCCTCATCCCTCACCCTTCTTGTCCCTTCATTTTCTCCAGGCTACCTTTTCCTTTTCTCCCTTTTCTCTTTAAAATTCACGGTTCATTTCGCACCGTGTATTATTGTTTTCCCTCATTTTTCCTTCTTCATCGTTCCTCTCTTTCTGTTTTCTCATTCCACTTGCTCTCACATCTCCCTTCCTCTTTCTTCATCATCTTCAAAATGTCTGATCCACTCAACAGCCTTCAGTCTTCACTCACCCTCCTTTATCTTCTCCGTTCCTCTCACTGTGAGTCCCCTCTTTTTTTTTTTCTCTTTTTTTTCTCGTGTCCACCACTGTTGCTCATAATCCCGTTGCTCTAAACACATGAAGGTCACAGCAGTTAAGGTCAACAAGTCAGGTCAAGAGGTCAAACAATCAATGACTCTACATAACCACTGTCTTTCTGAATGATTGTTTATTCGAACCTTTAAGCAATGCCCAGTTTTTTCGGACCCATTACAGTTTCTTTCTCTTCTTCGTTAAATATTACGTTCACTATCGGGTGCTGGGTTTGTGATTTTTTTCTTCACATACCGGTATTTTTTCTGCTTATTTTTCTTTCGTACACTTCTTTGTATTCTATTTTTCCCCTTCCCTCCATCCCTCCTTAACTTCCCTTCCGTCAGACTGTATCTCACTTTCACACTCAATCATTGTTAGATTCTTTTTCACTTTGATTCTCCCACTCACTCAAACTTTCACTATGTTATCCCCCCCCCTTCTCTCTCTCTCTCTCTCTCTCTCTCTCTCTCTCTCTCTCTCTCTCTCTCTATAATATATATATATATATATATATATATATATATATATATATATATATATATATATATATATATATATACCCTCTCTTCTCCTTTCACCCCTTTACGCTGTCACGGTTATCGGCTCCCAGGAGGGCTGAATGATTAGGCAGTTTTTGCTATTGTCTTAAGTGTTTTTTTTTTTTTTTTACGTTTTCAATTTACACAGGCTGATGGTGTCCGTTGTTATATGTGAAATGGAAAGAGAGACTAGGATAGACAGAAGTGTTGAAGAGTTGGGATGTGGAGACTGTAAATGATAAAGTATGAAGCACACGGGTAAAGAATGAGTATTTAGAAACGTAACTCTGGCGTAGAACACAAACACACACAGCTGACACTGCCATATTTCACTCTTTTGTACCTCACAAACTTCTCACAGTCACACCTGACGCATCCACGTCTCACATTGCCACACCCCATATCCTTTTCACGCGACCTCACCTCAATCACACACTTACCATTACGACACCTTCCACATACTACGCACTGCCACACCTCACATTTGCTACGCACTGCCACCCCTCACATGCTGTACTCTACACACTACCACACATAACACACTTCACATTTCCACACCGCACATTCTGTAGCCTACACTACACACTATCACACTTCACACACTTCACATTTCCACACCTCACATGCTGTACACGCACACTACACACTGCCTTTCCTCACACAGACTTCACATTACCACACCTCAACACTTCACATTGTTACATACCCATACACCACCACAACCCCACACGCAGTTCACACTGTTATACCACACACACACACACACACACACACACACACACACACACACACACACACACACACACACACACACACACACACACACACACACACACACACACACACACACACACACACACACACACACACACACACACACACACACACACATTTCTTTACAGTGCTACATCCCGCACACATTTCTTACACTTCCCACACGCACACTCGACGCTGCCTCACCTTAGACACCTCACACAGCAGGACTACAACGCACCCGCTCTCGTACACCATACACATACGCATACGTAAGTGCATATAGAAATGACACTGTCTTGAAGCCGCTTTGCTGTAGCCAGACATTAGG
>NC_137051.1:16387500-16532500 GCF_032717465.1 Coenobita brevimanus | reverse complement strand
TGGAAGAGAATCATGAGAAGTTTTCTGATGAATGTATTAACTATTAGGCTCCTGTGGCCCACTTTCAGATTATTAAAATCGTCTGATGTTGGTAGGAGTAGAGGTGCAACAACTCGCTCTCAAATGAAATCGTCTGGCGTCAGGTGGAATAGATACCAAGTTTGTTCCAACCCTGAGAGCATTAATGAACTAAATCTTTAACATCTTCATCCAGCACACTTTTATTAATTTGTTTCGTGCTCCCTCCGGACGATTTTATTCAGCTTAGGAGAAATTTTCTGTATAGGAGGGGTATGATGAACTCTTTATTAACTCCATCTTTACTAGGGAGCACATTTTAATTAGGGAAAATCGTCTGGCAACAGCAAGAATAAATTACTGAAAAAGTCACAGTACTGAAGGACTTTAATCCACATTCTTGTAGCCTATTTCTCTCACCCGATCTCGAGCGCTTGGTTGTTATAATGTTGTGCTTCACGACGAACGTGTAGAAAAAGAAGAAACCATGATGAATGCCTATCGACTGTGCGAGGTTTCACTGAGACAAATTAATATTTTCAAGTCAGTCTTCCCCTGCAGTATACTGAACAATCGAATTTAGATCCAGATTTTCAGTCAGGCTGGCGAATGGAGAGGAACACACGGAAGAAACCACAGGGAACGACTTTTTGACACGTGCCCTCCAAGTCGGGAGGCCGAATGAAGCGAGTGTAAGTGATTAAAAAATAATAATAATAATAAAAATATAAAAAAAAAAACGAAAAATCAACATCGTCCTGAAGGGGCTGATGAAGACTGTTGTGGTAGCTTCAGCCAGAGTGGTCTGCCTGGAACTGCATATTGTCATCCAAAAAGAGTCCGAAATATAACTTTAAAGGTGTCATCCTACTTAAGAGAACTTTATTTGTACTAATAAGGGAACAAAAATTATGGATTCCCTTGATTCATTGAGTAATCTCAATCTTTTTTTTACCAAAATATTGTCATATATAGTTTTCCCTTGCTAATACCAGGCTATATTATCCAGCTTAGGTGAGCTCCATAATAGTGATGGAGCTAATGAAGCCTATATGTATCCACTCCCGTTCGAAAAATTTCTCCTACGCTGATCAAAATCGTCTGTTAGGTAACCAGATTAAAAGAAGGAACACATCATTGTACTGAACTGAAAAATAAAACTACAGGATACCAATCGTCAGAATAAAAGGACATGATTTCTACCTTCCTGGACTTTTCAAATAACCTGACGATCCTTAGAAGAGAGAGCTGAATAAATCTGAAAGGAATGGTTAATGCTGTTGTTTTTACACCACGGGAGTTTGACTGGGGAACGAGAAATTCAAGAAGAGAGTGTATGTGATGAGTGAGATGGAAGGAGAGAGAGGAAGATGGCTGCCGAGGATGAGGCGAAAGAATGGGAGTGAAGAGTTATATGAATGTGTGATGCGAGATATGTGGAGGGCATTCTGATGACAAAGTACAAGACTACGTGGAGGCAGCTGATTCGTGGGCACCCCCCCCACCCCACTCCCTGGATTGAGGCGTCTGACTGTCAAACGGTGGGTTGTCTCTCTGTGAAGGGATGATGCTGACATACCCATTAGTCTAAATGTAAAAACGAAATACTTCATAACTGCCAAATACGCAAATTTAAGCCTTTATAATATGAATCTGGCCGTGGTCGTCAAGCCTTTTGTACCCACAGTCACCCTCAGTGTAACTAAAACATAATGTTTAAGTTACCACCAGAACACAACCACTCACTTCTCCATCTTTATTAGAATGGCTGCTCCGCCATGCAGCTCATAAAAGCATGCAGTAGAAAGTGCATGGAATTGGGTTACCCAAACATATTCCTTCACTCCTACTTGGACTGCATACTGCTTCCACCTAGTTCCTTTGCTTCTTGGTGCGGTGCCATCCCTACATGTACATACATTTTGTAAGATTAATCCTTATATTTGTACATGAGTTCAGTCATACAACCCGAAGTAACTTTACCACATACGTCCACAATTCGTTCCCATACTTCCATACAATTTAGCCTAGTTTTCATTATCATATGCATAATGTTCATAATGTTCATGTTCATATTCTCAGTGTTATAAATAGCGTGGATAGGAATCGGAGATTTTAAAAATGGGGGGGGGGAATTGTATGGGTAACAAAAAAAAAAAAAAAAAATAGGGGAAGGGGGGAAGAAAAAATGAGACGCATCAGCTCATCGTTCAAAATTTAGGAAAAAATAACTCTGCATTTTATGTTTTTATTCAGGAGTATCTTTAGGAACCAGATACAGTCCGTCACTCACTAACGATTTTCAGAAACGAGGCATTCAGCTCTCGTAAGATACAAGGTTTAAGCTTCTAGTATTCTGGTCCTTTTCTTATACTTCCTCAAAGCTGGGTGAGAGCAAATCGTACTTGACTGTTAAAACCTAACCGAAATTACTTCTGTTAAATACATTCACTATCACTTCTCTCACATATGTCACCTGTTTATAAGAAAAATAAAAATATCCAGCTTAACTTCATATTCCACGAATTTTCTTTCTGCTCTAATTTACAGTTGTGCTACTTGGTAAAACATCCTGCATTTAGATTTATGTTACTCAAGCATTGAACTCATTAATAGTATAGACAAAATATTGCAAAATACCGGATCTAAATAATCCTGATGTTGGATGCTGTAGTAAAACGCTGAATAACTGGATTTATATGAGAATGAAAAATTTCGAAGTAAGGATCCCAACCAGAATCAGTAGAAGGAAACACATTCCAGCCATTTACATCAGATTTATTTTACGGTGGACATGGTACGTGCTGCGTCTCTGAAAGGTAGTGATAGTTACTTTCCGTAGCCGAAGCCGCCGAAGCCTCGGCCGAAGCCTCCTCCAAAGCCGCCATGGAAGCCTCCGAAGCCCCCTCGGTGGAAGCCGGGTTCAGGGTTGGCTTCGGCGCTTCTCTTGCCTCGGTATCCACCATAGCCGCCGAAACCTCCAAAACCACCGAAGCCTCCACCAAAGCCCCCATGGAAGCCCCCAAAGCCTCCACGGAAGCCTGGTTCAGGGTCAGCACTCCTCTTGCCTCGGTACCCACCAAAGCCGCCGAAACCTCCGTGACCGAAGCCTCCACCAAAGCCGAAGCCGTGGCCTCCAAAGCCTCCACGGAAGCCTGGTTCAGGTTCGGCGCTCCTCTTGCCTCGGTACCCGCCATAGCCGCCGAATCCACCAAACCCACCGAAACCTCCACCAAAGCCGACGCCGTGGCCTCCTCCAAAACCTCCAACGAAGCCTGGGTCAGGATCAGCAACTGGCTGAGGCTCAGCGCTGCCGGTGGCGGCCAGCACCAGCAGTGCAATGGCGGGGACCTGAAACATAAGGTGTTATATTGCAACACAAGGTTATATATTACACCAGAAGGTATTAACTCATAACACATGTACCAGTCCGGAGTACGAAAAGTTATCTTGCAACACAACACACAGCTGTGTAACATAACACATGACTCTACTGCAACACAATATAATTTCATATCTCGTATACCTAATTGTACCTTTCTCTGCATAGAAATGAAAGTTGCACTTTTCTTCCCGTAAGATAAATAGTAGGGTGCTATCACTGACCATACGAGTAACGTTGCAACAAGCTGTATACCTGCCTACATCATCACCACTCAGGCAGGGAACTCGACCACATGTACAGTGATTATTATTTCCACGAATTTCCAGTAATGTTTCTAGGTAAATAACCGATTTGTTTATGGTTTAACTATCAAGCCGTAGACAGCCATCAGCTATAGTATTATTATCATTAACCCTCTCATATTCGGGACAGCTCTGCTATTCATTTCAAGCTAATTAATCACACGATTTTACTCAGCTGAAAATGAGTCGTAGGAGGCCGGAAGTGTTATCTTACCAGAGACTTCATGGTGACTGAAAGAGAGCCAAGTGAGGAATGACTGGTGAGAACGAAGATGCCCCTCTTTATATAGGTGTGAGGCGACATTGGCATGGAGTCGAGGAAGGGAGGTGAAGGGCAATGATGTTCTGCCTAAATGACACTTTTGCAGGGAGTAACATTAATCAGTTTTAGCTAGTTACAAAAATAACAATATTCAGTGGCAAGGTCTGATTGTACACGAGGGTCAGCACAATACAACACACAGCCTTGACACACCATTACTATGCATTTGGGTGAGGGAGGGGGGGGGGTGTCACAGGTATATAAAGTGGACCGTTTCAGTCATCTTCATCACTCATCCTCACCTTACACACCCGCCGCCATGAAATCTCTGGTGAGACTCGAAAACCAGTGTCCGTTGAACACTTGCAGCACTGCTAAAACAAAACCCTCTAAATACCCACTTAGCACTTAAATCACTGGCCACTTGGCCAGTCACGCTTTTAAATAATTTAAGTGATACAAATTTTGATCAATACTTGCCACCCAGAAATTATTTGTCTTTTGTTTTTGCTTGGCACAGTTTCTACTCACACTCTACCCCCACATCTGGTTGGAGTGAAGTCGTAGCCAGGGTTTCATACCGGACGAAGACCCGTCGTCCATTGGTAACGTGGTAGTTCAGAACTTTGGTAGGCCACACATGGAACAGCTCCCAGCGGCAATATTGAGTATAGCTTCATGCCATCAGCAACTGGGTTTCTTTCGATGTGAAACCGTGGCTACTACTTCAAAGAATGGTAGATATGTAGCTGGTTAATGACTACAAATCCAGACTGATCCACGTTGGATTACCTAGTGTGTTCAGCTGCAGGGGACATGTGCTTTGTTGCAGTATAACAGCAGGTGTTGCCATATGTTGTGATGCACTATAGCATAATAACATGTACTATGTTGCAGTGTAGTAGAACGTGTTGTACTGCAAATTCATGACAGGTTCAGTATGTTGTGTCCCTGTACAGCAGTATGTATTATCTTGTGTTGTGCTGAAGTATAATAGCATGCATTGTCATATGCTGTGTTGCAGAGTTGCCATGTAATGTATAGAGTTACACGTGATGACTTCTTTTTTTTTTTTTTTGTCCGACTCTGGGCATAAGCTTCACGGCATGCTCTCAAGGCCCAGTAGTCCTCCTACATACCATACACCTCTGCATAACACCACTTCGGCACTAACACCCACAGTCCATATTGATTACATGCTTGGTCTGTCTCATACAGGACTGGCGTATTGGTATTAGCGGGGATATTTTAGCGACATGTTGACGGGTCTTCTGGTAGATCAGTAAAGTCAGATTTTTTTTAACGAAATTCAGATCCTTAAACTGCATCCTGCCCCAGCGGGGATTTGAACCTGGGTCCTGTGGGACTGCAAGCCACCTCACTACCGACTGAGCCACCGCCTCCCACAAATGTGTCCTACTGCAGCGTACTGTGTTTCAGGTCCCCGCCATTGCATTGCTGGTGCTGGCCGCCACCGGCAGCGCTGAGCCTCAGCCAGTTGCTGATCCTGACCCAGGCTTCGTTGGAGGTTTTGGAGGAGGCCACGGCGTCGGCTTTGGTGGAGGTTTCGGTGGGTTTGGTGGATTCGGCGGCTATGGCGGGTACCGAGGCAAGAGGAGCGCCGAACCTGAACCAGGCTTCCGTGGAGGCTTTGGAGGCCACGGCTTCGGCTTTGGTGGAGGCTTCGGTCACGGAGGTTTCGGCGGCTTTGGTGGGTACCGAGGCAAGAGGAGTGCTGACCCTGAACCAGGCTTCCGTGGAGGCTTTGGGGGCTTCCATGGGGGCTTTGGTGGAGGCTTCGGTGGTTTTGGAGGTTTCGGCGGCTATGGTGGATACCGTGGCAAGAGGAGCGCCGAAGCCAACCCTGAACCCGGCTTCCACCGAGGGGGCTTCGGAGGCTTCCATGGCGGCTTTGGAGGAGGCTTTGGCCGAGGCTTCGGCGGCTTCGGCTACGGAAAGTAAAGTCAGCTGTCTCTTGTGACTGTCACATCTGACGCATGAAATACGTGATATAAAACAAATAAAAAAGAAAAAAACACAACATATTTCTTTGTTTCATTTACGTTACAATGAATAAAAATTAGAACTGTCTGCTAATCGAAATCAATTTGTGTTCACGGGATGCCAGCGTCTCTGTTCTCTTTCAGCTTCTTTCATACTTCAAACACATCAATAAATGGTATAGAGAGATTGGAAGAGGTGTTGAAAGGAACCTGACTTATCATGTACTTAGAGTGAGAGAGAGAGAGAGAGAGAGAGAGAGAGAGAGAGAGAGAGGCTACATATGAAAGTAAATAGACATAAAATGGAAGAAGGGAAATAGGTGGACAGACATAAATGAGTCGATAATACTGTATCTAGGCAAGGTTCCTTGCGAGACATCGAAAACTGGGACAGACACACACACACACACACACACACACACACACACACACACACACACACACACACACACACACACACACACACACACACACACACACACACACTTTTTTACTTGATGGCCTATCAGTTTTCAGGTACAGTGAGAGAGAGAGAGAGAGAGAGAGAGAGAGAGAAGAATTTGCTGGAGAATAACAGCTTAATGCAACGACTAATAAAAAAAAAAAAAGTAAAGCAGTTATTATGGGTGAAGTAATCAACATGAACGTTAAAAGCTGTACTAGTTTTTCCCTCGTTTGTGCAAAGTACCCTCAGCGGTGCAGTGCGTCTCTGCGTAACTTGTTGGTGTTGTATTTCCTCATCGATTTATTCTGCATAGCTCACCGCAACATCCTCATCCATGTTACTGATGCAAACTGTGACGATATTTCAAACGTATAAATAGCACACAGGAAAGTTTTAATGGCCAGTATGAAAAATAAACCACTAAAGACCAGGTACTACGAAGGGTGAGAGTACAGGCAAGTGTCCTAGCCCGAATGTGCTGATCGAGGAGTAAGAATATCCTTATAATAAGAGATATTCCGTAAAAAAAAATGCTGTGCCCTTTTTCCGCTTCTCAGTCTATTATTTTTCTTTTTTTTTTTCTTTGTTCCCTTGTTCTTATCTATTTCGCTAAATAGGTTATTCTGATTACTACTATAAAATTCCTTTTTTTTTTTTTTTTTTTTTTTTTTTTTTACTGGTGGGGGAGGGAAGAGGCAAGGGACCGGTCGTGGCATTGGGTGGTAGCCCAAAATGAAGCGACTCCTGCAATTTTTGTAGTAATTGTTATAAAACAAACGTTTATATCATAGTCGTTGCGGCATTGCCTAATATCTGGCTACTACAGACGGTTTTATATTAAGTATCAAGGTCATATACAAACACACGTATCATACTGTAAATACATGCAGAGAGCGAAGCGAAAATAAAGAACTGGGTGTCCTTCTGTATATATTATTGCTTCAGATGTTCTCGCTCATAAATCTGAATTAATAGAATGTCTTAGTTTAATACGCACACATACACTGTTGTAGAAGACCTGTATCCGTCTGTCTGTCTGTCTACATTTTTATGTATCTGCGTAGACCTATATTCCTGTGTTGCGTACTGTGAGAGGTGAGCTGAACAAATGGACCTCCATCTGACCCGATCCCTTCGCCCAAAACAAACACCCCTCCCTCATGTATCCACCTGTCATGTTCCTACACCTTCTCTTGGGCTACCTCTCCTTCTTCCACCCCCCCCTCCCGCCACTATTAAGCACCCTTCGCAGTTACTCGTTCAACAATCCACTCCGTTTAGGGCTGGACCACCTCAGGATAGGTACAAAGAGTTAAAAAAATCTAAGTGCAGTAGGAGATGTGAAATGTGGCAGTGTAAAATGTGGTTGTGAGGTGCATGAAGTGTTTGATGTGACACTCTGAAGTGAGATGAAGTGTAAGTGTTGCAATATGAGGTGTGTGTGTGTGGGAGAGGGGGGGAGTCAGAGTGTGGTGAATCAGACGGTAGTATACGGTAATATAAGATGTGAGTGAAGTGTGGCAGTGTGAAGGGTATACAGGGTATAGCAGTATGAGAAGTGGCAGTATGTGTATATGAGGTACAAGGTATGGCAGTATGAGGTGTGGCAGTGTGTGTATATGAGGTACAAGGTATAGCAGTATGATGTGTGACTGTGTGTGTATGAGGTATAGTAATATTAAGTGTGTCTAAGGTGGGGCAGTGTGAAATGTGCCAACGTCAGCTGTGTTTACAGCACAGTGACCTTTCTGAACACCTGCTATTTACACCTTGGCTTACAATCAAATCATTCATTGCCTCCACACCCAAAGCCTTTCGTACCTCCACCTGTCCCTGTCCCTACTCTTATTTCAGTTATAATGTTGGAAACCATTAAGGTGTGTATATTGAGCAGGTGAAAAAATACGCTTGAGACAATAGCAAAATTGCCGCATCATTCAGTCCTCTCGGGAGCCGATAGCCGTGACAGTGTAAAGGGGTGAGAGAGAGAGAGAGAGAGAGAGAGAGAGAGAGAGAGAGAGAGAGAGAGAGAGAGAGAGAGAGAAGGAGGGAGGGAGTGAGAGGACGAGGAGGAGGAGGAGGAGGAGGATCATGAGGAGAAGGAAGAAGAAGACGAGGAGGAGGAGAAGAAAGGGAATGGACTGAAAAGGAATATAAGAATCCAAATAGGAAAGCTTAGAAGCAAAAAGGGAGAGAAAAGAGGGAAAGAGAGGGAGGGGGGGAAGCGAACGTGTAAGATAATGTTAGTGTGAGAATGTTTACGAGAATGAGACTGAAAACGGGTTTGAGAATGATTCCCAGAGAGAGTGTGAAAGTTTGCGGGATATCCAAACAGAACCACTAGGGTCAAGGAGGGATGGAGAGAAGGGGAAAATGTGTACAAAATGAACGGGAAATAAACAAAAAAATAAATAAATAAATAAATAAAAAAAAATGCTAAACTTAGCACCCGGTAGTGGACGCCATATTTACCCACAAGGAAAAAATTATAATGGGTGCGAAGAAAATAAGAAATAAAAGACCTTCGCTAAAGGGGAGAAAAAGAAAAAAGAAGTGTCATTGAGAAAGGCAGTGGTGAGTCATTGATTGCTTGGCCTCTTGACCTGACTCGCTGACCTTAACTACTCTGACCTTCATGTGCTAAGAACAAGGGGAGTGTGGGAAAGGGTGGTGAAATAGAAACATAAAAGAGGGGACAGAAGGAAGGACAAAGGGTGGGGGGAGGAAGGAGGGGAAAATCAAGGATGAAGGGGGTCGAGATAAACTGCAGACAAAATGAGTTGGGGGGAAAGAGGGAAATATGAAGGGTGGTGGAGGGGGGATAAAAAAGGGGGGAGACAGGAAGTGGAGGAGGAGAAGGAGGAGGAAGAGGAAGAGGAGGAGGAGGAGTGAGGGGGGGAAAGGAGGGGAAAATCAAGGGTGAAGGGAGGGGAGATAAAGGACCACGAAGAAGGTTGGGGGGCGGGGGACGGGAAAAGAAGGACGTATGTGGGGTGCAAAGTGAATGGCGAATGTTGAGTAGGGAAGGGAAAAGTGAGAGAGGATAGAAGAGGGAAAAAATGGAAAAAGAAGGGTTAGTGGGAGGTGTGAAATGGATGGGGAGGTTAGAAAAGGGAGGAGAAAAAAGAAAAGAAATGTTAAAGTTGACATGAGGAGTAGCAGCATGGAAACAGAAGGGTAAGGGTCGCAATATGGCCGAGTGAACTTGAAGGGGACAGGGAAACAGGAGGGGAGACAAGGGGATGGAGGAGAAATTTTGAAGCAAGCCTTAAGAGAAAGACAGACAGATGGGGGAATCGAAGAATGGTAAGTGTAGAATGAGGAGTGGATTTTGAATAAGCAGGGGGTAAGGGGGATGAGAGAGGAGTGGAGGAAATAAACTTGACGGTAGACAAAGGGGAATGAGGAATGGGGAAGTTCTGAAAATCTGAGGAAAATTAGAAGGGAAAATGAGAGGTATGAAGTGCGAAGGAAGAAGAAAAAGTGAGGAAAAAAGAGGAGTGGAAATAAAGCTGATGATGTTGGAGGAGATATTACGAAGGTGGAAAATAAGAGGGTATAATGAAAGATCAAGGAAGTTGTACAAGGCTGAAAGAATATAGAAGGAAATACCGAGGCGTGGTCGAGAATTTACAGTGGGATATTTTTTTCATTTTTATTTTTATATTCTTATTACTTTCGACATAAGTGACTTGTCTCCACCTCGAACTAAAAAAGAAATCACATGAACATAAACCTAGACACGAGAAACTAATAAGGATGTAGAGCGTTTTTTTTTTTTTTTTAGGGGGGGGGTTGTTACGGGTTACAAGATGCCTTAATTAGTTTTTTTTTTTTTTTAATGAAAAGGCAGAATTTCATTCCGGGCTAGGTCTCGGATATTAATACAGGTAAAGGCTTCAAACTCTCCAAGAATATGTGTTAACATGCCTCCTGGTGCCTTTTGGTAGTTAGAATGCCGTGAGATTATATAATGACATGAAAATGCAAAAACACGTAAAACTGAATATTTTAATGCATTTTTCTATTAAAACTTTGCAACTATTAAACCTAGGAGGCAGAAAGTAAACATGATAAATGACTCTACGGATATCTAATTATGTATGAAGTTTCATGACTTTACCTTTTATGTAATCATAAAAAAATGGCTGTTTCAATGAAAAAAGCATAATTTCATCAAATCTGCTCATAACTTCATTATTATTATGGATAAACTACTATAAATTTTAATATATGTTATACGGAGGGGGGGATATAAGGGCCGTTATATGCTTGATAAGGTGTGCAGGGAGGTGGGGGGGGGGTATGTGTTTGGTCAGGTGGAGGGCCGCAACAGCGTAGCATTTCCTATGTTTTTGCATTAATCTCACTGTCTCTAGACGACTTTGTTCAGCAGTTTCCTTCAGTACTGAAGGTGGTGATTAAGGCTACATGTAACCCTTCCAAAAAGTTTCTCGTAAGCTGAAAAAAAAATCGTCAGGAGGTAAGAAGGCTGAAAATGAAAATCACGTAACTGCACTGAAGGAGTTAAATTTCTTCCCTCTGAAAAATTCCCTCAAAGTTAAAGGGGGAAAAAAAAAAAAGAGAGAGCCACTTGGTAGCAAGAGAAAATGGAAATAAGAAATTGTCAGGCTGAAAAGGTTAACTACTTCAGACTAATCTGGCCTTTTTATTTCAGCTTAGTCAACCTCGGATGATTTCATTAAGTTAAAGCAAAAACTTCGGCAGTGGAGGAGTAAATGGGGACATATCTAAATCCACGGGGTCAAAAAGTCACTTCTAGCCTAAAAAATATCCTCTATAACTAGCAAGAATAAAATATAAAGAACATCATTGGAGTGAATGAATTAGGAATGGTGAGAGGTGAGGGATGGAGTGGGGTAAGCGAGTGATCCATTGGTTAGCAGATCCAACACGATCTATCTATCTATCCATCTATTGCCAAACGCCATAATCCCGTAATGGGTGGCCATTTGACTTTGAGTTATTTGTTTTACGGGGAGGGGCACTAACCCTCCACCAACCCACTTGTTGACACGTAGGGAGCATGTATGGTTTGGTTATATGTTTACCACCCGGCGGTGTAAATGGTTTCTTGGCTTATAGGAAACCATTTGGCTTGTCACTCAATGTAAAGCCACCTGTAAAGGAAAGAAAAACAATAAGAAGTGACAGGAAAGATGGGAGAAATAGGAAGAGAGGAGGACAGACACAGAAAAAGAATGATAAAGGCTAAGGAAGAAGTAGGGAGCACGACATCAAGTGAGTGGATGATGGTCGCCACCATCCACCACTAAAAATAAATAAAAAATAATTGAAATAAAGATCTATAGCCTTTTCACTAAGCAGGAGATTTAGGGACCTGGATGTAAACTGCAATGTTGCGGTGCGAATACTAAGGAGGAAGTGCTACTTGGCAAAAATTTTCTGCCTTAATGACTTCACTCTAAAGCCTTATTATTATTATTATTATTATTATTATTATTATTATTATTATTATTATTAGTCTCAACCTATTACATAGGTGGACAGTTGTTTTTGCTGGTATTATTATTATTCTGGCCTCAGAGTCTTGTGACAATTCCAGAGGAACCGGAGACCGCGCGAGGAATCTGAAGGGGTCCAAGTTTTGTGTCCTGGCATGAATCATTGTTGATAAATATAAATTCCAAATCTTTTATGCGCAGTGGAGGGGCATGTCAGAAAGTGTCATATCAGTATTATGCTGTGAACGAGAAAAGTTGGTCGTGTCTACTGGAGATTTCAGTGGGACCTGTGCAAGGAATCTGAATTGCTCAGGTTATGTGTCCTGAAATGGGCCATTGCTGATAGAAAAAAATCGAATCTCCCCAGTGGGGTCAAGATCATTGTAAGAAACAGTAGCTGGAGACTAAAGCTGTTATATCAGTTATCTTCTTTCTCTTCTCTTTTTTATTTTTTATTCTTTTCCTTCCTAGAATGGAGGGTAGAAATGTATAAAGGTGTGAGAATAAGTGCATGGTATGTGAAATGAATAATGATTTCTGATAAAAAAAAAAAAAAAAGAGGATGAACCGGCTATGTGAGGACTGACTAGGAGAGTGTACGAGAGGGAGGTGGGTTGAATGAAAGGAAGACCAAGGCCACTGTGGAGAGATATGGTGCGATGGTACTCGTTGGTAACAGGGTGATGGTGTGGAATAGGAAGACGGATTGTTAATGAGTTGGGACAGAAACTCCTGAAAGTCCTTTTGTCGACGCCATCCCTCACAGGATGCTGCATCAGGCAAGAGAGAGAGAGAGAGAGAGAGAGAGAGAGAGAGAGAGAAAGAAAGAGAGAAAGAAAGAGATTTAACACTGGGAAAAAGAGAGCGTTTAAAGAGAATCAGTGAAAATCGCCATTCGGAAGTGCCGTACAGTATAACTACGTAAAAAGATTCAGAGGTATATACTGTATATGTAATTTCGTAATCATCAGTATTAAGTAATTCTACAGTATATGTAAGGAAAATTAGCGAAAGAAAAATACTCAACGATCTTCTTCAATAGTTCCATTTTTCTTAATACGACTTGTTATTAGTTAGTCACTTAAGCTTGTGTTTTAAAAGAGTTCTCCGTGTGTGTGTGTGTTATTTTTTCTTATTTCTTTTTTTTTTTTTAACCATCCTCTAAAATACAGTACGGTAGTTAATTTATCAACCTGTAATTTATTTCTGCCAGTTCATTTAAGTAAGTGTTTGTGAGAGTTTTTACGTATTTCTTTTCACTTGACAATATTATTTCAAATTCATTTCTGGTTTATTTATGCCACATCATTTACTCATATAGAGGCCTGTCAACAATTTTTTGCTTTGGTACTCTATTTTCTTGCCCTACTTAGTGGTTTATTCTCTTCCTGATATTTAGTTTGGTTGACTCACCTGACCTACAGATTTCCTCTGGTTTGTTCTGGTAATTGTATTTTCTCTCCCCCTCCTCCACAGTGACAAGGTAGGCCATTAAATTATCCTACAAGGTCGCCACATCACCCCATCCAGTAATCACGCAGCAAGTTTTTCAACCTACGAACAAGGTAAGAAAGGCTATATAATTTTTGCAATCTCATCCCCCTGTTTGACTCTTGTCTGTCTGTCTGTCTGTCTGTCTCAGTCGTCAAATTACACCTACATGACTGGACAGACTGTAATGAAAACCATCATATATATAGATTTGGATCTGGAAAACAGGAGTGCCAGTAAAAAGGTAAAAAATAAAATCATTGGTACCCATGCCCTTCTTCATCGCTTACCCTCCTCTGCTCCACCCCTTAGGATTGCCACCCCTTCATACAGACTCAAAATATAGCCCACAGATATATTCCTCGGGGAGAGAGAGAGAAAGAGAGAGAGAGAGAGAGAGAGAGAGAGAGAGAGAGAGAGAATGTCATAGAGAAGAGATTGAAGGAAGGAACGGGTGAAGATAGGGAAGGATTTTGTACAATGTGAAAGATGACGAAGGAGAAACGGGGAAGTAGGCCGAAGGAGAACATGTTTGACGAGTGAGGGGGGAGTGGTGGTCGAGTGGGTAGTGCAGTGGACTGGGAAGGGAAAAAAAAAAAAAAATAGAGGGAAGGAGGGCTTGGGTGGGGGTAGGGAGTTACGAGAGAACAGGAAGGAGGGGGGGGGGGAATGAAGGACGCAGGGAGGAGGAAGAATATTTGATGGAGAGATAATATCTGTGTTTTGCCTGACGATGAAACTTCCCGGGAGAGGTGAATGGATTAACCACCTCAACCAAAAGAATTTGTTTTATTGCTGCACCAAGAAAGCTTCTTACAACGTTGGCAATGCTTTTTGTACTGCTACTCGTAGAACTGAATATACTGCTAGGGCCGAATACACTGCTAGGACTGAATACACTGCTAGGACTGAATACACTGCTAGGACTGAATATACTGATAGGACTGAATATACTGATAAGACTGAATATACTGGTAATATATTGGCAGGATTGAGCATACTGGTAGGATTGAATATATCCTTCATTAACCCCTTTACTACTTTACTGTGCCACCATTAGTAAGGTTACTGAATTATACTCTTCACTTTGACTTCGCCTTAAATTGTCGTCTCCCAGTCTTGAATTGATTTATGAAAATTGATTATTATAAGAATAAACTAGCAAGAAAGAAGTATTATTGAATGGATGTAGAATAGTAGTACTGTCATATTTTGCCTCTGACCTACGTGAAATGAGCTACAAAGGACGAAATCCTGGACCAGATTAAGGTGAAAGAAAAATAGGAGTAAGACAAACCACTTCACCTGTTGTGACTACTTGCATCACCTCACTGGAGTTGGTCTGCCACAGCTTGGTGAAGGTTTTTGTATTTTTGCAACTTATGTTCGTCAGTTGAAACACAGTACTACGTCTGTCCATCCTTTCCATAGCACTTATTCGTGACTAGCACCACAATCTAGTTTTAATTCCTGTCACAGTTCAGCATGCACGATGGAGGGATGGTAATTTTAAATCAAGTTAAAGCAGAGAGTGAAAACACTCTTAATACCCAAACGTCGTCCTGCCCTGTCAGTCCGATGACGTATTTTTCGTTTTGGCTTTTGATGCCTGAGAAAATTTTTATTCAGTTCAAGAGAGACTTTTCGAACTGGACAGGTTACATATCTCCTTCATTTACTCGCATGCCACAATCTTTTTTCTTTCTTTCAAAGATTTCCTGCAGGCCGGGCCATACATTAGTCCGGTCAGTGAGGTATGGGCTGGATAAAAAATAGTAAGGGGGGAGGACAGGACCTGGGGATTGCCCAGTACACACGTCCTGTCTCCTGGCTTTCCCAAAGCTGAATAAGATCATCTGAGGACATCAAGAATAAACCACACGATCTGTTACCCATTAAGACATGAGAGAGAGCATTAATCCTCGATCTGACGAGTATTTCCTGTTGCTGAATTAAAGCATCTGACTGTCCTGCATTTTTCTATTCACAAATGATGGACAGGGGAAGGAAAAACATATTAAGCAAAAAAATAATCGATACACCAGATTACTGGTGTCCTCCATAAAGTATCTAGATGCGTCAAAACAAGTGGGAGGCGTTACGAGGCTGCATTAACTACTTGATTAGCAATGGTAATGATATAGATATTAGTCAGAATGAATTAACAGAATACGATTTATACCAGAGAGGGAGAACGACATGGAGAGAGAGAGAGAGAGAGAGAGAGAGAGAGAGAGAGAGAGAGTGAGGGAGGGAGGGAGGGAGGGAGGGAGGGAGTAAAGCAAATTGTTGACCTGCAGTTAAAAAAAAAAAAAAATGGAAAGGAGAAAGAATAAGAAATTTAAAAAAGGAAAAGAAAAAGAATAAGACAGGGACTGACAATGAAAGCAAAAAATCATCCTTGAATTTTGAGTGATCGAGAGGATGAAATTTAAGACAGACGGTGGGAGATTTGGGGGGGGGGGTCGTGAGGGAGAGTAACTGGGGGTGAGACGATTATAAATTTGAACTAAACATGTACTTTTTGAAAACTGGTGATGTCAAGGTCTAGTCTCTCTCTCTCTCTCTCTCTCTCTCTCTCTCTCTCTCTCTCTCTCTCTCTCTCTCTCTCTCTCTCTGCAAAGATAGATAGATAGATAGATAGATCAGTAGATCGTTATATATAAGTAGATAGTTATGTTTACAGGTATATATACATAAATATGGATAGACAACGTAATGTGCATATATATATATATATATATATATATATATATATATATATATATATATATATATATATATATATATATATATATATATATCATTGGATCCCAGGGTTGCTGGGCGAGGCTTTGTACTGGGAGGGTACTTATAAGCGTACCGCCCTCCGCCAATCGGCTCATAGTCGCGAAGCTCATTAGGTTCATACCCGGGGGTTCCCTACTTTTTTAAGATTTGGAAATTCCCAGTTTTGTCCAATACTTAGGACACTGGGCTCCAATGGGTTTTATATATATATATATATATATATATATATATATATATATATATATATATATATATATATATATATATATATATATCGGACACAAGGGGTGCTGTGGTTGAACCAGTGTCGCTTACTATAAAGTATCCATGCACCCAGTCGGCTTGCGCGGGCCTATTACACTTGGTTCACAGACTACACACACATCCAAAGCCTCTCCAACACTACAGTTACACTTGCAAGCACTTCTTACCCTATATACAATCTCTACCAGACAGCCTAAGCCACTTAGTCGAGATGCATTGGCTGTATCGTCCCGACTTCGGTCGGGATAGGCCGGTCCTGCAGTGGATACTCAAACGGCTGATGATGATGATATATATATATATATATATATATATATATATATATATATATATATATATATATATATATGTATCTTTCCGCGATCTTTTTTCATGTTCCTCTCATTTCACGTTGTTCTTCTACGAAGAGAAAAAATAAATAATCGTGGGAGATACAATGAGTTGCCACAGAAAGTCCAGTGTAGTACAGACCCCCATTGTAGAGTTAACTTGTACTCATCGGCCTGTTCTTAACCTCTCCTGGGAGTTAGGTAGTCGAGTATTTTCTGTGGGAAGCGACGTATTACTTGACTTTTTGCTTCTTCAGACACCATTATGTACTTTTCAGAAAAAAAAAGAAAAAGAAAACATGGTTATGCACAGCTTAGAGAGAGCCAGACATTCAAAGTTATCTTAAGCGTTCTTTGAAAATTCTAGTCAGTGAAGGAGAAGCAGAACATATATCATTTTTACATTCTTTATTTACCGCTCAATTTACACTGGTCACCCTTCAAATATTGGCTCGTTTTTGTACGAAATATATTGACGATTTTAAAGTCTGTCTTGCTGATGTAGATTTAAGACGAACGTAATAGTGATTTGTAATAGTCAAGTCACACAGGAGATATCATGCTGGAGTGAAAGAAAGTGCAGCGTTGACATTTTTTTTTTTTTTTTTTTTTTTTTTTTTTTGCTATAATTCTGCTTGCTTCCAGTGTGGACCAGACTGCCTTTGTAATAATGATGTATTGTGGTTGTGGTGCTGGACAGGGATACATTCATGTCATGGAATCGGTAATACCAAACGGCTCAACTGCCTGGCTTTGCAAACGTCCCTCTTCTGCTTCTGTATCCCACAAAAGTAGGATGGTGAACTGCAGCAGAAGGACAATTTAGCTTGCAGTTCACCAGGTTCACGTTTCAGATAAGTCTGTATAGTCACCACTAGAAACAAGTTTTTTGTTTTCTTTCTTTTTAATACTGCACTTCCCAGTTCATGTTTACTTGCCATATTCTTCCCCATTCCTTGCTTGGCCTTCAACGACACCGTTCCTTAGAATATTGAGGCTTTACTGAAGTATAGCTACAGAACGGGAATAAAAGAAAAAAAAATAGACAATAATGTGCTAGTTCAACCACGTATGGCTTTTGAGTTATTTACGTCCATCTAACATTTAGTCCAGCTATACCTTAGAGATAATATCAATAATTTAGTGGCTTTATAGATTCTTGCAGTTTTTATGGCAGCATTGTGGAGCTTTTGTACTTAGCAACACCCTACCGACTTTTTGAGAGTTGAGCGGCATCTGTGAATGTTTGGTTTGAAGTGGACGCCTCTTGTTACAGTAAGATTTAAACTGTAACCTGATGTGTACCATAAGGCTATGCATCCAAGGAGCAGATTGAGTTCCTTTTTTTTTTTTTTTTTTTTTTTTTATACTTAATGCCAGTCAGGAATGAGCAACGGTTCAGTTTCGCCTTAAAAGTTAAGACTAAACAACCTAGCCCCAAGCCTCTCAACGTTGCTGATGGGGCAATAAAGGGCTAGATGATAGATAGATAGATAGATAGAGTGATTGGTTGATTGATCCACTGAATTGATTTGAATAGCTCAAGGTTTGCCTCTTCGTTACTGTATTGTTAATACCTCCATAATGTATTCCGCTTTGGAAAGACTTTTGGAACTGGAAAAGTTACATATCGCCTTCACAAATTTCTTCACTACATGACAGATCACCTAAGCTGAATACAATCTTCTGGTAGTACCAAATGGAAGAAAAAAAAATAGCACCACGTAACCACTCTGATTTATCTATTGAAAGACCCCTGTCTCTGAGCTTTGTACCCTTTCATAATGATTTTTTTAATTTGCATTCTTCCTCGCTCCAGCTGATTAGCACAGAGAGAATCACTGATGAAGAGGAAATAAATTACTGAATTAGAGGACTGTATCTGACCCCTCCAGTTCGCAGAATCTATTGGAAGACAAATATAATCAACAAAGAAAAAGCCAGAATACAAACAAAATATGTCATTGAGATCGAAGGTTCTGCGGACGAAGTGGCCAGATAGGGTCAACGAACCAGCAGGCCTTGTACAGTGGAGTGAGGAGAAAGAATTTTTGACTCAGTGGCAGAGAATGTTGTTTGAAATCTGCATGCAATTCTCCCAGGAGCCATGACTGATCGATGCTGCGCTGCTGTGATTGATGGTGTAATTAGTGCTGTGAGTAATGCTGTGGTGGCCGAGTGGTGCTGTAGTGAGACAGAATTTTTTGCTGATCTACTATTATTTTATTTTTTTGTTATTTTCTTATTTATTGTTGTATTATTTATTATTATTGCTGCTTATCAGCGACATTAAGGCCGATGTGTGTACTCCGTCAGTGACTCTAGCATCAGCACATGATGCTTGCATACCCATGAATGTGTTGTAGACATATCAGTCTAATCCACTGTATTCTCGTATATCTG
Source organism: Coenobita brevimanus (assembly GCF_032717465.1). Lineage (NCBI taxonomy): Eukaryota > Metazoa > Arthropoda > Malacostraca > Decapoda > Coenobitidae > Coenobita > Coenobita brevimanus. The sequence goes on along the minus strand of NC_137051.1, from coordinate 16,513,322 downwards.
ACGTAGACTAAACTGATAACCACATTTGCTATCAGAACGTTTTAAGACATTCCAAAACAAAATGAGGAACCCATTAATTTTCGATTCTGAACCACCATCGTTCGTTCGTTCGTAGATTTCCTGCATGTATAGTGCAGGCCGGGCCATACATTAGCCCGGTTGAACCACCAGATATTAAACGGTTTATTTAATTTAGGATCTGCAGACAAAAGTGTGAAATTTTAAAATGTTTTATGTAGGTTAGTTTATTTGCATGCTGATTTTAATATATGAATGAAAAAATAGCCATTATAAAAATTAAGCTTAAAGTAGTTGCATAAAGATTTTTTTCCATAAATACATTAATTTTTCAGAAGCTTAATGTTAGAATTGCGATACTGAGGGATAGAATTTCAGTGTTTAGGACTACGTCGAAGGTCAGAAAAGCTTAGTTACCCATGCAATATAAGCATTTTCGTCGTGTCAAAAAATTTAGTTGCCCATATAATCATTTTCTTTGAATGAAGCTCATTTTCGTTTTCTCTAAAGGTACAGCATCAACTATTTCATCTACTTTTAAGACCAATTCGATATTGCTTAAAAATAATTCATCACAAAAACCGGTTTCATCTAAATAAAGTATGATACATTTGTAGCTGCCCTCTTTGGTAGGGAAAGAAGTCGGTGATGAAATGGAATATATACCACAAATGAAACGTAATTGCTTCATAATATCCATAAAAGAAACCATATAAAATAGGGTAAATACCTTGGCTCTTCTTCTTACAACTCCAGTGTTTATCAGAAATATCGACAGTTGAGTTACGAGCCCGAGTATATCTCGCAATATATATGCTTTCTGACAAGCCTAGGTAACTGGTGTTGGTTCATCAAATATGGAGGTGCATTTTCCAGTTATCCGTGTATTTGATATTATGTTTATCTGTCTGTCTGTCTGTCTGTGTGTTTGTCAGCTTTGTAAAATAGGGTGAACTGTTTAAAGGGACTCCAAAGGCTTCTGATATTGAATATTCCGGGAATTTATTTGTGGCTAAATGTTGCCAAAAGGTGCCCCTCATGTGCAAATTTAGAACTAATCGTCACTGATCAACTCAAAGTAATGGAGTTTGGAGCCAGTTACTGTAGTTTTAATTTCCTCCTATAACTATATTATGATTATTACAACAGGTCAGGTGGGTGGGAGGATAGGTGACGTGGAGTGGGTGGGCAAGGTAGAGTGGGTCATTGGGCGTGGTGAGGCAGGGTGGGGCAGCGTGGGTGGGTTAGTGGGTGGGCAAAATAATTGAGTGACTGGAAGGGTGGATGGGTAGGTGGGCAAAATGGGTGGGTGACTGAGTGTCAGGGTGAAGAGGGTAAGTGGGTGGGTGGATGGATGGGCATGATGGTGCAGGGTGGATTATAGGGTACTGGGGAAGTGGGTCCAAGGGGAATAGGTTCATGGTATGAATACGTCCGTGGCAGAAATAGGTCCATGGGGAATATAATCCTGGAGAAATGGATTCAAAGGAGGAATATAAGTCCACTAGGTAAAATAGGACCCCGGGTGTCGTCTCCAACAGAAGGGTAGCTTTCCAGGGTCATATTTTTGTACCCGGGCAACGCCGGGTTCACTGCTTGTGTCAGATAATTGCGCGATACGTGGTAAGTAGGACGTACCAGGAACAATATCAATAAACGACAGGACGTCAGGCGCTGGTTGTTGTATAGTGGCCAATTAAAAACTCTGTGATAATCATATTTATAAGAACCACAATCCGTTTTATACTGCACAGGTCAATAACACTGCTGGATGTCTGGCCTTCGGAACTCATAGAGCGGGACTCCAGTTCGTCGAACCTGCTTTAATATCTTTGCATAGTTGAGCAAGATTTCATTTGGTTTTACACAGTATTTCGCGACGGTGGAAAAGAAGTATAGGCCGCAATTGTATTTAACCCCCTCCAGAACATTATTATTGTTATTATTAAAACTTCTCTCACCCCTATGGGAAGTTTTCTCGTTTCCATCAATATTATTATTATTCTATGGAAGATGTAACTCGCTGCCATTCGCATACCGTTTGAGTTACAGTCTTTCATTCTTTGCCATATTATAGTACTGGTTGGCTGCCTCTTCTGACCAAATATCCTCGACAACCGGAACCCGGATAGGATCCGGAAATTTTAAAAAAGTGTTCCTAAAGCTCAAGAACTGCTGTAGCTGACTGAAATATGACATATACCTTGGACATGGGCGGAATGCATTAGTATAGTCTAGATAGGATCATTATTCTCTGAGATCGCCTATGATTCAAAATTTTGGACTGTTTCGAAAGACAGAGATGCCAGTTGATTTTACATAAAGGAATAAAGCTAGAGCCACAAAACTTGGCGGACTTATAGATCTTGATGACCTCAGGTCACATGCAGGTCAGTGACCTTGACCTCGAGGCCCCTTTATAGCTCGGCTTCTAGTACGCAATGGCTGTGGAAAAGTTTTTCTTGATCATAATTGTCCTTGGACAATCTTACAGCGTTCTAGTTATTATTATTATTATTATTATTATTATTATTATTATGGAATGGAGAGAGACTGGAATTGGTGAGAGAGATCAAATACCTGGGTACAGTGATAGAAAAGAGAGGAAAATGTGCAAAAGAGGTTGAAAGTAGAGTGACACAAGGAAGAAAAGTAGCTGGTGCAATGAAGGCCTTGATAAGAAACAGAGGCTTGAGTGTTGCAGCTGTACGAGGCTTACATGAAAGAGTGTTAGTGCCATTTAACATATGGATGTGAGACTATGATGTGGCATGAAAATGAAAAGTCAAGAGTAAGAGCAGTGGAGATGGGACTGCTGAGGAATGTATGTGGAGTATAGAGGGTGGATAGGATACGAAATAATGTGATTCGTGAAAGATGCGGAGTGAGGAAGTCAGTGGACACCAGAATTGAAGAGAGTGTACTGAGATGGTATGGTCATGTGGAGAGAATGGATAACAATAGAGTGGTGAAGAAGGTATATCTGAGCGAATTCGAAGGAGGGAGGAGGCGAGGTAGGCCAAGGAGAAGGTGGAGAGATATGGTGGATGAATGTGAGGAAGAGAGGTTTGGAAGTCGGTGAGGCTAGGGAACTGACAGGAGATCGAGCAGGCTGGATAAATTTTGTGAGGAGATAGGCATGATCAGGGATTTTTGGCACCCCTTTTTAACGTGGCAGGTTCTGGATTGACTCTGTCGGATACGATATGTGAAGCTACAGAACGTGGTGAATGTTTTTCGCGTATCCGATGGAGCCAGGATTCCAGGGGCTTGAATGATGAGTGAATGGAAGCGTGGCCCGTTGGATTGGGCAATTTTGGGCTGCCTGGACATTGCTACTCCTCACCCTGCCCTTGGGTGGGAAAGGAAGTCCGGATGATGATGATGATGATGATTATTATTATTATTGTTAAGGTATTCCGTCTCCAACGGAAGACTCTCTTGTTATTACGCTGTTTCATATTATTATTATTTACTCTTCCCTTTTTTTTCAAACGTTAATAGCTCAGACGTTTTGTGTTTGATTTCGTTCATATTCTCGGAAGAGATGCAACGTTAGTAGACACTTCTAACGCATTTTTCATTTTTCAAAAATCTACTTCCGGTTTCGAGAAACGTCATTTTTCGAACAAATGTACGTCATTTTGTGCACGCAAAAACTCTGAAACGAAAAGAGCCATTGCAACGAGATTCGAGATTTAGGTAGTTTAGACATCGTAGTTGATCAGCATATTTTACAATTTGACCTGATGCTAGTGCCGCAATAAAAAGCTCGCCTGGACCTGAATTATGGAGAGGTAAAAACGTTAATTTTTTTTCGAACGTTTTGGTTTGCAGCTTTCAACGTGCAAACATTTTGTTATACTGAACAAAAGTTGTGCTGTTCTGAGTTCTTACATTTGATATCAAGAAACAGGGGCAGGCCCCTTATGTTAAGGAGGTACGGTCCCTAAAACGTTTTGTTGAGCAAAAGTTTTCTTGCTTAACTCTCTTATAGTTTGACAGTAATCATAAAATAAACGTCAGCTTTGTGAATCCAACTCACAACGCTTCAACAACTTTGTTCTCGACGGAAGACCTTGTTTCTCCAGCCACAGTCAAGTACAGTAATATATTACATAGTAATATGTTACTTATTCATTGACCGCCAACGTGCATCCAACCCCTTCACTATGAAACGCTATTCCAATGCCGTAGTGATGGTAGGACTCAAGGTGTAATGGTGCTCTACTAGGCTGCTAATTTCTGGCTAAAAATGGAACCACTTCGCGCATGACGTCACGTGGCTCACCTGTCGCTGCTCCAACTCCACCAGGGTTAACAAGATAGCTGGACTCTGCTTGGGTCAAGGTTCAAGGTTCCTGCGGATTTCCCGTTTCAAGCCAGAATTATGATTGTTTGTGTGTGTGTGTGTGTGTGTGTGTGTGTGTGTGTGTGTGTGAGAGAGAGAGAGAGAGAGAGAGAGAGAGAGAGGAACGGTGGTGTGTTTGTGGGGGAGGGGGGGATGTAATGTTATGTACTGTGGTGACAGTGAAGTGCTCGCTGCTTTGTGACTTCTCCACAAGGAGGACCATGGTCATTAGACCTTATTCCTCCCCTAGGAAAAGCAGTCATTAGACCTTGATCTTCCTTTGGTCAGTGTATGAGTTGTGGTATAGTATGGTGTAGTGTATGTGGAGAGATGTGGTGTTATATGTATGATGTGTTGTGTGTGATGTGGTATACCTAATATAGTGTGAAAAAGAAATGTATGGAAGATGTTGGGCTATGGTAGAACAGTGATGGCGGTGGTGGTGGTGGTGGTGAAAAGCGTTAACATGATTGGATGAATAACAGATATTAAACTACCAACATTACGGAAAATATATCGCTTATATTGAGAAGCTAAAACTCAGTTATGTATTAATTCATGTACCCTACGTATCTAGTATAGGTACCGAAACAATAAATTAGGAAGTATTCACAAACAGTTTTAGAATCACATTACAACACTGGCAAGAGATACAGAATCAGTCGGGAGACTGCGAGTATTTGTCGCAGATACCCATCCGCTTACTGGTTTTCTCTGTCCGCCTACCTCCTCCCCCTCCCCTCCCCCCCTCAATCGCATGAACCATTTCGTGTGCACTGAGCCCAACCCTGAAATTTACACATCAGCTTATGCACACCCTGCCTGCGCCGCTCACCCCTCCTTCGCTCCGACGCTCCAGAAAATGTAGATAGACGCACCGAAAAACGCGCAGTTCCAATCTGGACCAGCAGAGGGACACTAAGAAAATCCACCTTTTTGCAATTTTAGCAACGTTTCTAAAAATTTTACTAGATGTAATATGCACGTCTAAATTCCACGTAAAATGTTTCACCAGTGAGACCTGTTTCGAGTTGCACATTCATCCCCCTCGATTTCCATAGAGGACAGACAGACAGACAGACAGACATATATATATATATATATATATATATATATATATATATATATATATATATATATATATATATATTCTCTTACATAAATTTACACACATACACACACACACACGGGGGAGAGTATGAAAATGAGTGTTCATTATAAGACAAAGTAGGAGAGAGAGAGAAGGGGGAGGGAGAGGTGATCACGTGCGTAAGAATGACTGGGTATTAAAAAAAAATGACAAGTATGCTATTTTGAGTTGTATATATATATATATATATATATATATATATATATATATATATATATATATATATATATATATATATATAAAATATGTGTGTGTGAGAGAGAGAGAGACAGACAGACAGACAGACAGACAGACAGACAGACAGACATTGAGTGTTCTGGGAAAGGACATGACTTCCTTTCCTGTTCTTAACCCCTCTCTCTCTCTCTCTCTCTCTCTCTCTCTCTCTCTCTCTCTCTCTCTCTCTCTCTCTCATTCTGCTCAACCAAGCAGAAGAGAAAAAAGACTTTGTTATTCTACTAATTCATTGTATTCAAGTAATATTCACTCGGAATCCTTCTCTGAGCTTCTGGTTTTGCTTTTACGTTTTCAAATTCGGAACTTTTTACCCATTTGAAGATTTGGGATGATGATGATGAAGGTAGTAGTGATGGTGGTTGTGGCGGCGATTCTCTTATTGCAAATATGCCCATGTTTCTGTTCTGTTTTATATAGTGATAGAGAAAAAACTCCTTCAGTCCGCTGACTTCTTGGTCCATGTTATTCTTGTTATGTACAGACGATTTTCTTCAGCTTAGAACTCTACTGTTGAAGGGCTAAGTGAAGACCAATCTAACTTCTCTAATATGAAAAATTTCCGAAGTCGAAAAGATAGATAGCACGACTAAAATATAATACACGACATTGGTGTGGAAGGAGTAATTAGAAAACAAAAATAGTCGATTGATGATTGAGGAAGATGGAATCAAAGAAAACCACGGAGAACGAGCGGGAACTTAAGAAATTTTGAGTACAGGTAAAATATCCGCATCCCTCTTTATACTCACTCTCGTCCCTCCATCTCCACTTCCCTCACTCCATCCTCACGTCTTCCCTCATTCACATTTTTTCCGTCCCTCACCATTTTATTACCTCCATCACACTTTCTTCCCGCAACCCACACCTTTTATCCATCTTCACCTTCTGCCATCCCTGTCAACCATCCTCCAATCTCTACCTTTCTCTCCTTTCTCACATTCTAACCCTTCCTCACTCCCTCAGTCTCTGCATCCCTCCCTCCACCCCTAACCTTCCGTCATCCAGTCTCACCCCATTACTTACATCATTGTCGTCTTTATCGTCGTCGTCGTCGTTGACGGTTGCTTACCCTTAAAATTCCCGAACAACTTTAGCCTAGCCTCAGGTTCCTACACCTGGCAAGGGTAACGTAATGTTACTTGTCTACACATGTCTGTTATTGCTCTGTTAAAAAAAAAAAAAAAAGTCGGAGGTGGTCCATAACATTTTACATCGGAGAGATAGCCGGCTTTTATTCACAGAATACCGTTCACGGATGAGCAACTGGTCACTCCCACCTTAAATGTCAGGACATAAGTAACCAAGCACCCGGTCCTTACGCTCCTGATGAAGCAGTATAGGAGTAGATGATAAATACAGATAAAGCAGATAGATCTGTGTAAACAGCTATACGGTAGGGTGAAGGCTGCTGTGCTACCTTTATTTAGGCCCCAAGATGTCACATTTTCTGGTTCACTGTTTCTGCCACCTGATTATATACGTAGCCCTGGAGACAACATTCATGTTCGAGGAGTTTCATGTAAATAAACTTAGCACCCTCACCGCAAGAGGCTTCCCCAAGGTTGTACAAAATCGTCTGAAGGGAACAATAATAAACTGACACGGACGTAATATTACAGAAAAGATTGGGTCCCCTTCCCCTCCCTCCCTCCTTTCCTCCCTCTCTCCCTCCTTTCTTTCCCGCACATCCTTCCTTCCCCTTTACTTTCTCTGCTTTCCCTCCTAGCCCTCTCCTCTTTTCTAACCCTGATTTTCCTCCTTCCCTTTCCATTTCACATCGCTCCTTCCTACTCCTTCCTTCACTCATTCTTTCCTCTACGTCCTCGCATTTTAGTTTCTCTACCTTTTTCCTCATTTTCATCCTATTTGCTCTACTTACATCTGTTCCTTCCTTCCTTCCTTCCTATTTTCCTTTTTTCTTTCTTTAATTCTTACTTTTTTCTCCCTTAATCTTTTCCCTCCCTAATAAGAATCAAGGATCTGTTGTTGTTTGCATTCTTTTGTACTTCCTCTTTCCTCCCCATCCATTCTCCCTCTTACTCATTACACTTCACTCCTTCACCATCCTCCCTTTTAATCTTCCTCACTCTTTATCTCCCTTCTTTCTTCCCCAGTCACCTCCATTTTACTCTCCCTCCTTCTTTACTTCCCTCTTCAAGTCCCTCTTTTTCTCGTCGTCCCCTTCCGTGTGTGACCACTTTCCCTTTCTTCATCTTCTTTCTCGCTCCGTCCCCCTCTCTCTCTCTCTCTCTCTCTCTCTCTCTCTCTCTCTCTCTCTCTCTCTCTCTCTCTCTCTTCTCTACTTCTTCCTCCTCTCTCTCTTTTCCTTCCCTCACCTCGTCTTCTCTCTCCTCTTCTACTTTCACTCCTTCTCTTTCCTCTTTCCTCCACCTCACACCCTCACTTTTCTCCACCTCACACCCTCACTTTTCTCCGTCCCCCTCTCCCCCTCTCTCACCTTCTCCTCCCCTCTCTCCCTTCTTCTTCATCATCTTCATCTTCGTCTTCTTCTTCTTCTTCTTCTTCTTCTTCTCTCTCTCTCTCTCTCTCTCTCTCTCTCTCTCTCTCTCTCCTCCTCCTCCTCCTCCTCCTCCTCCTCCTCCTCCTCCTCCTCCTCCTCCTCCTCCTCCTCTCATCTCTCACCACTTTCCCTCCCCCCCCTCTCTCTCTCTCTCTCTCTCTCTATCTCTCTCTCTTTTCTCCCCGCTCCCTCTCTCCCTCTTTCCACCCCTCTGTATAGTAAACAACGTGTAAAGGACTCACATGTATAATACTGTGTGCTTTCCTCTGTGTCTTGTACTCTCTTCTCTCCCATCCTCTCCTCTCCATCCCTCCTTTCCCTTATTCTCTCTCCCCCTCCCTTCTTCCTCACCTACCTTTTGCCTCTTCCTTCTGCCTCCTCCTTCCACCTCACATCCCTTCGTCTTCTCGCTTCCTCTCCTTTCTCCTTCCCTGTCCCTCCGTTCTCCGTCCTCCCTCCATCCCCGTCTTTCTTTACTTCCCCTCTCTACCCTTCTCCCTCCTTGGCTTCCCTTTCTTCCCCTCTCCCTTCCCTCTCTCGATTCTCTCTCCCTCCCTCTTTCCTTCCCTTCCTTCCCCTCCCTCCCCCTCTCCGAACCCCCCCCCCTTCACAGCGGCCGCCTCTCCCGAATTTGAAGTTTCCCCAGATCCAGAAAATGGGGTGTAAGTCCAGCCGTTACAGCACCCCCTACCCTCCCCCCCACCCTCTGCCCCATCACCCCCACCCTTCATGTTTCCTGACCCCCCCAACTCTCATCCTCACCCCCCCCCTGCCTTTTCCCTCACCACTCTTCCTCCCTCTCCTTCATTCCTCTTACTTTTCCACTTCTCATTCTTCGCCTCTCACCCACTCCCACCCAGCCTTCCCTCACACCATTCTTGTCCTCCTCATACCTCCTATTCTTCTCCTACCTCCTCCTGTCCTTCAGTATCACCTTCTTGCTTTCTCCCTCATCCCCGCTTATGGTACCCCCTGTCCTCTACTTTTACCCCCTTCCACATCGCTCCCCCTTCTTCATTCCATCCTCTCCCTCATCCCCACCCCTCCCCTCTTCCCTGTTTTGCCCCAACTCTCACTCTACCCTCATCTCACCTCCATCACTCCCCGCCTCCCTTCTCTGCCTTTCCCTGTCCCTGTCTCACTCCTCCTGCCCGGCTTTCATCCCCCTCCCTCATTTCCCCCCCCTCCCTCATTTTCCCCAATTCACCTCCCCTCCAATCTTTCTCCTTACCTCCATTCCTTTTCTCTTGTTCTTACCCCCCCCCCGTCTCTCTCTCTCTCTCTCTCTCTCTCTCTCTCTCTCTCTCTCTCTCTCTCCCCTTTACATATCTCACAATTATTTATCTTACATCTTACCACACATGGTTTGTTTACGTTATAATAAACTCCATAGCACTTTGATGGCTTGTGTTATTGTTGTGTTATGAAGTGCTGATATCCACAAGGAAAAGGAAACACGAAATGTCCCTAGCGCTTTCGTGTATTCACATCTTTAGCGGAGAGCAAAGTCTGCTGTCTCTGAAGATGTGAATACACGAAAGCGTTAGGGATATTTCGTGTTTCCTTCTCTTTGTGGAAATCAGGATATCTATGAATCACGTGTTATTGATTTAATTGCTTATATTATAAATATATATACATATATATATATATATATATATATATATATATATATATATATATATATATATAATTTTTCTTACCTTCCTGCCCTCTCTCCTACCGTAACCATGCCCTTTCTCACACTTCTGCCCTCATCTGCCCTCTCAAACTGACCTTCCTGTCCCTTACCCCCACTACTCTCTCTGTTTCTCCTTTCCTTACTCCCCCCCCTCTCTCTCTCTCTCTCTCTCTCTCTCTCTCTCTCTCTCTCTCTCTCTCTCTCTCTCTCTCACCTTCTCCGTTTCTCCCTCCCCTCCCCCCACACACCTTTTCGTTGTTTCTCTTCATGCTTACTCATTCCCCTACCTCTCTTCCTTACCCCTTCTCTTTCCTTCCTTCCTAAAACTCCGCTATCTCTGTCTTTCCTCATTCCGCCATCATTACCTTCCCCTCCCTCCTCCCTTACTTGCCCATCCCCTCTTCCTGCCCTCCGTCCTACCCCTTTCCCCTCACTGTGGTTTCTCTTTCCCCTTCCCTGATCATTGCTTCCTCTCGGCGTTTCCAATGTCATTGTCACGGGGTTTTTAAAATATCACGGTAATTTTGATATAATTGCTTAAATATTATTTAATTTGATAATAATATTCAATAATATTGAAGAGCAAAGACAATGATTGTCTTGCTACATCAAGCAACGATTACTTTACGCTTACTTGCTAAGATTCTCAAGAACGAGAATTTATAAACTTTCTCAACAGTACACAGCAGAGACTAATTACTCACAATTGCTGAATTACTGTACTGTTAGCCTCTGGAGAAAGTTACATCACCCCTGACAATAAATAACTAATACTAATAATAATAACATCAGGTTCTTGCTGATGCTTAACTCCTATGGCACAACGGATTTTACGTTAATACAACAAGACTGGTCTAAGTACCAGTTATGAAAGCAAACGTTTATGCAAGCTAGGAGCTATATGGAAAATAAGCTTAATTATGGAGAAATGAAACAAGATTTTTACTTTACATTAAGCTCGAGAAAGGAACTGTTAAATTTATTAATTACAAAAAAATAAATTTAACGTTACATTTCAAATCAATGACACGCACTCACTCACTCTCACACGAGCTAAATACTTACGTCTAAAAAAAAAAAAACACCTTAATTAAACTCTTATAACTAGAAAATACACAAAAGAAATACTATAGTCGATGAATGCTGCGTATCACCAGATGGGTGGGAAGACTGGACTAACTGTGAAGTGGAGTTTGGGTACTAGCTGACCTCTCACACTGCGGCACAGGTCCTTCCTCCGTCACATCAAACACAAGACTGAATTCAAATAATGTATGGGCAGGAAGCACGAGCCACCGGAAGAAGGCGTGGCTAACGGTTTATGCAAGTAGAGGCGAACGATAAAGAAACAATTGTATCGCTCAGTAGCGCACTTAGTGACGTGCATTAAATCGGTCACTTTTGAAAGTGACGAATTATTTGAAAAGTATACCCCGAAATGGAGAGAGAAACGGTTAACTGAGCGATACACAGTGAGTTTTCCACTAATAGTTCGTGGCTTCTCACAAAAAGGAAATGTCGCGAATTGATTCGTGACATTACGCCCCATGAAAATTAAATCTTTCTTCCTTCAGAAGAAAGATTTCAGTATACATACATATAAATCCTAACTCAGTCACACTAGATTCACACTGTGGTGTGTGTGTGCTATCCTGCTACAGGAGAAAATCGCAGTCGCCAGTGAGCGAAAAAACCTCGTATTTACGTTAATAGAAGCAAGCTTGAGGGAAAAACTCCGTGACGACGGTGAAAATCCTGTACTCAGGTCAAACTGAGCGAAAATTCGCTACATTTACACTGACAACTAATTGTTGTGTAGCGTGGTGTATGTAATACACGGTGTAGGTGTGACAGTTGTAGTGTAACTGTACCTACGTGTAAAATGACATAGTAAATATTATGGCGACGACGGAGGCAGAAGAGAAGAGGCGGCAGCGTGCGGCAGACGATCAGCTGGTCCGCACAGCAAAACTGCTACACCCATTGCTGAACCTGCAAAACCAATTGAGGTGGAGCATCAAAAGTGTCAATGAGACAAAATTCTTATTAAGTTACAATTACTCTCTGCCTAGCAGTCAGTGCTACGACGTACATTCGAGGTCGCCATTAATTATAGCACACAATTATGTTTCGACAAGTTGAGAATCCCTGTGCAAACTCGGGTCTTCCATAGCCTCGAACCGCACACGGGTCCTCAACCTGTGCCTCAACCTACAGTACTTATATTAATATCGGAGAGCTGAGAAACCTTGTGCAAACTTGGGTCTTCCATAGCCTCAAGTCGCCTCTGCAGAGTTCTCACTTCCCCCTTAACCTACAATACAATACTTCTATTAGTACCGGGAAGCTGAGAATCCTTGTGCAAACTTGGGTCTTCCATAGCCTCAAGTCGCCACTGCGGAGTTCTCTCTCGAACTTCCCCTTAACCTACAGTACTTCTATTAGTACCGGGAAGCTGAGAATCCTTATGCAAACTTGGGTCTTCCATAGCCTCAAGTCGCCTCTCAACTTCCCCCTTAACTTATGGTACATATATTAGTACCGGGAAGCTGAGAATCCTTATGCAAACTTGGGTCTTCCATAGCCTCAAGTCGCCTCTCAACTTTCCCCTTAACTTAAGGTACATAATATGCATGTACAGGCCCTGGACATACTGTGTCCTGTGGGGCCAATGGGCGAGACATCAGGTCTGCACCCACTTCACCACTACCCTGTCTCTCAACTGGCTCAGAGATTACAGGTGTGGTTATGAATGGCACAGGAAGGGCATGTCCCTGATTAGTGGTGATACTTTGGCACACACTGCAGGAACGGACAAAACTATCTATGTCTCGTCCCATCCCTGGCCAGAAAAAGTCAGCTCGGATACGGCCCTGGTCTTCCTTTTGCCCAGGTGACCTCCTGAGGCTGGACAATGACCCCATTGTAACACTGCTAGGCGGTACTTGGCGGGAACGACAAACTGCAGTCGAACCTCGCCCTCGGGTGTTCGTGACTCACGGTAGAGCCGTCCTTGTTTACGAAGGAACGTGGCTCGACCTCCCCGTGAATACTTAATCACTCGACCCTTTTGTTTGTTCCACACGGCAGCAAGTGTCGGGTCAAAATGTTGTTCTTGTACAACAAGTTGACTACACATCAGATCTTGCGGCGATTCAATGATCACTGGGGTGACACAGTCTGGAGCCTCAGTCATGGCTCGTGTTACCGCAGCAGCCGAAGTCTGAGTAGCGTCATCGGAGCAACTATCCTTGACTCCATTAATATTGCCTACTATAAAGTCAAATAGAGGCTCTGGCATGACAACCGCAAGTGTCGTACCAGTATAAAATGGAGATGTCACCTGGATACATGCCTCAGGGAACAATCTCACTGATCCATCAATAAGCTTTGCATGGATCTGTCGACCTGTATACTGCTCAGGCCGAACTAAACTCTGCTTAACAGAGCAACCTGAGGAACCATTGTCTCTCAGGACCTTCACAGGAATGTCTCCCACAAACCCTGGCTGAACAAGGAAGGTACTGTCACCTGTGGGAGGGCCTGTGGGAGGAAGCAGCTAGCCACTCATGAGGCTGCTGAATTGATGTGGCAAACATTGTGCCTTGAGGGTTATATACTTGAGAAGATGGAACATTGGCCATCTGTGGAGGGGGGTTCACTGTCACTGTGGGACTAGTGAACTGTGGGGAAGTACCCACACTGGTAGGGACGTGACCACCAGACTGCTGCTGAGGAATGAAGGCTGCATTCGCTTCCTGCCTCTTTTGAGTTGGTGGTGAAAAACTTTGTCCCGTCGGTCGGTTGCGTGGCTGATACTGCTGCTGGTTAGGGTACTTGTTGTACCGCTTCCAAGCAGGCTGCTGTGTATTTTGCCCCTGGTCCTTCTGTGGTTTTGGACCTTGCCCATTACTCTGAGAACGGCCTTGGTGCTGGGATTCAGTCTGAGACGGCTTCCCAGACTTGGCAGTATCTTTTCTGCTCCAGGTGTTTTGCTTACGAGCTTGATACCCGTATGCAGTAAAGAATGCATCAGCCTTCTCTGCCATTTGGCTGGCATCTTTCACCTGGCAGATCTTAAGCTGTGCTATGAGCTCAGCAGGCCACGACCTCTCTAGCTGTGTACGCAGCATAAGGTCAATTATCTCACGCGTGGAAGGAGTTTCATCTTTCTCCATCCACTCATTTAAGTAAGCTGTGAGACGATCAAGGAACTGAACAGCTGTCTCCTTGTCTTGGAGACGGGCTCGCATGAACTGAACTTTGGCGTCGTCTACTGTGAGACCATACGCCTTAATGAGTGCAGCTTTCATCATCTCATATGTGAGATTGTCTCCACGAATTCTGTGGAGAATATCGAGGGCAGGGCCCTCAAATAGGCTAAGAAACTGAAGCCGCTGAGCTGCCTCATCCAGTTGATATAAGTCTGCCATGTCCTCAAAACGAGCTATGTACGGCTCGATTCGCTCGCTTTCCTTGTATGAAGGAAGCTTGATGCGTGGGGTCGCCAGGACATGTGCAGGGGGAACGCTCGTGGAGCTTGGACCAACTGCACCAGACGTGTCTGAAGCCAAGGAATCTCGCTTGAGCTTCAGCACTTCAAGTTCATGTCTCTCGCGTGCTTCTCGCTCGGCACGTTCGTGTTCTCGTTCTCTGTCTCGTTGTTCACGCTCGTATTCGCGCTGTTCTCGCTCTTTTCTAACTCGAGCTCGCGTTGTTTCTGCTCGTATTCGCGCTGTTTCTCACGCTGCTCTTGTTCATAAGCACGCTCTCTTTCACGTTCCTCACGCTGTTCTCGCTCGCATTCGCGCTGAATCCTACGCTCTTCACGAGCATCTTTCTCACGTTCTTGCTCGTAATTGAACCGTGAGAGAACGTAACTCTGTATTTTCTCTGGGTCTGTGAGACCAATATCTTTGGCTTCCTGTACATATACAGCTGTAGCCATGATGCTAGCTCAATTTACTAAGTAACCGAAATTGAGTACTGACTGCTTAGCGACGAATACTAATAAACACAAGTAAAGAGTACAGACACAAGCTAGTGGTGACCAGTCTTATCCAGTTAACTGGCAAAGAATAAATCAAAAATGTAAATGACTGGGAAGACTCAATAATAAACACAATGGGTACGCCGACTTCCCAGAAGCGAATAAAATTGTCTGGCGTTACCAAAAATAAACTAGAGTTAAGTATTCTATTGATTAATAAAGCAAAATTCACTTGCTAAATTAAGGGTAAACACCAGTAAGCTTGTGCCTATAAACTTTAATGATAAATACCTAAATATGAATGAGTGAGCACTATCTCGTGAATAGCTTTATAGCTAGGAGTTAATATCCTGGAATGAGGTCGCCAATTGTCACGGGGTTTTTAAAATATCACGGTAATTTTGATATAATTGCTTAAATATTATTTAATTTGATAATAATATTCAATAATATTGAAGAGCAAAGACAATGATTGTCTTGCTACATCAAGCAACGATTACTTTACGCTTACTTGCTAAGATTCTCAAGAACGAGAATTTATAAACTTTCTCAACAGTACACAGCAGAGACTAATTACTCACAATTGCTGAATTACTGTACTGTTAGCCTCTGGAGAAAGTTACATCACCCTGACAATAAATAACTAATACTAATAATAATAACATCAGGTTCTTGCTGATGCTTAACTCCTATGGCACAACGGATTTTACGTTAATACAACAAGACTGGTCTAAGTACCAGTTATGAAAGCAAACGTTTATGCAAGCTAGGAGCTATATGGAAAATAAGCTTAATTATGGAGAAATGAAACAAGATTTTTACTTTACATTAAGCTCGAGAAAGGAACTGTTAAATTTATTAATTACAAAAAAATAAATTTAACGTTACATTTCAAATCAATGACACGCACTCACTCACTCTCACACGAGCTAAATACTTACGTCTAAAAAAAAAAAACACCTTAATTAAACTCTTATAACTAGAAAATACACAAAAGAAATACTATAGTCGATGAATGCTGCGTATCACCAGATGGGTGGGAAGACTGGACTAACTGTGAAGTGGAGTTTGGGTACTAGCTGACCTCTCACACTGCGGCACAGGTCCTTCCTCCGTCACATCAAACACAAGACTGAATTCAAATAATGTATGGGCAGGAAGCACGAGCCACCGGAAGAAGGCGTGGCTAACGGTTTATGCAAGTAGAGGCGAACGATAAAGAAACAATTGTATCGCTCAGTAGCGCACTTAGTGACGTGCATTAAATCGGTCACTTTTGAAAGTGACGAATTATTTGAAAAGTATACCCCGAAATGGAGAGAGAAACGGTTAACTGAGCGATACACAGTGAGTTTTCCACTAATAGTTCGTGGCTTCTCACAAAAAGGAAATGTCGCGAATTGATTCGTGACAGTCATATTCCTGCATCTTTCTTCTTCCTTTCCACGTCTGCTCTCTCTCTCTCTCTCTCTCTCTCTCTCTCTCTCTCTCTCTCTCTCTCTCTCTCTCTCTCGTTTACGCTAAATTTCTAACTTAAAGTATTGTATTATAATGCCTGCAAGAATGAGATAAGGGCAGTCCTAAAATCCAATCAGATCTCGCATGGTCGGGACAACTCAAGCAAAGTGTATTCTTTTCCTATTAATGCCAAACTTTTATTCAGGTGAGGGTGAGTCATAGGAGCCTCTCATTTTTGGAGTAACTCATTCTTTTCCTACCAACTCCAAAACCTTCCCAGTTAGCTGAAAGTAGGTCATAAGAACGTGATTGTTAATGCATTGCTGAAAATCACACTGTGCGCTAAATAGAGTGGAGGGCGGGAAGCAGCTCAGAAATTACCAGGCAAACAAGAAGTGGGATATTTAATACAGTACAACTACCGGAGATAAAATTTTGGCCGCTGATGTATGACTAGTACCACTGTTCTCGGCGATTAATCCAGTGAATCTGATGACGTACATTTTTATTTTTTGTTACTGCTTCCAGATGATGGGAAGGACTTTTGGTTATGCAGGAGTTATTTACGGCTGTGTCTGACACCTCCAATCCAAAAAAGCTCCATAGTAAACTGCTCAAAATCGTCTGGGAACTATGAGAATAAGCTAAAATAAAACGTATATGTCAGCGGATTGAAGCGATTAAGGAGGTTCCCTTGCAAATGATTACCACACCTTGCAAACTGTGTATTTTCACTTGATGGAACTGTACCATTCCCAGAATTTGAATATAAGTCGTGATTGCCTGGCCTTTGATGAGCCGCAGTTATTGCGTAGGAATGAGCCTCCTACCCTGCCAGTCAAATCACTCCTATTTTGACTGCATTTGACTCTCTACTGAGCCGAAAAGGAGTACAGATTTTCTCTAGGCAAGAATAAACGCACTAGACAGGGCTTAATTGAGTTCTTCCCCTCATCAATACTCGTCTCCTGACCTCCCTTCCTTCCTTCCTTCCTTCCTTCTTACCTATCTCTCTTCCTTCTTCCCTCTCTCCCTCCCTACCTCTCTCCCTTCTTTTATCTCTCCCTCCCCTCCCCCTTTGTTTCCTTCCTTATTTTCCACCCATCTCTCCTTCCTTCCCCTGTGTCCCGTCTTTCCTTCCTTCTTTTCTACCCATCTCTCTTCTTCCTTTTTCCCTCTCTCCCTCCCCACCTCTCCCCTATCTTCCCTCTCTCCCTCCCCATCTCTCCCCTCTCTTCTCCCTCTCCCTTCCCACCTCTCCCCTCTCTTCTCCCTTTCCCTCCCCATCTCTTCCCTCTTTTCCCACTCTCCCTTCCTCTCTACCTCTCTCCATTCATTTCTAATTTTCTCCCCCTCCCCTCTCTTCCCCCTCTCCTTCCCCATCTCTTCCCTCTTTTCCCACTCTCCCTTCCTCTCTACCTCTCTCCATTCATTTCTAAGTTTCTCCCCCCCCCCCTTCTCTCCCATAACTCCTCTCTTCCTCTCCATCTTTCTCCCCTCTTTTCGCCCCAACCTCACCATCACCTGTCGCATACTTCTTCTCACCATTTCTCTCATCAACCTCCCCCCCTCCTTTCCACTCAATTACCTATCACATTTTCTTCCCAAACACTTCCCTTCCTCTCTTCCTCTCTCCCTCCCTCTTGTTTTCCACCCTTTTCACTCCCCCTCCCTCCGTCTCTCCCTCCCGCCATTCCTTCCTCTGTTCCTCCTCATCCCTTCCCCTTTCCTATTTTCCCCTCCCACCTCATCCTCTCCTTCTCTTCCTTCCCAATTCATCTCTCTCTCTCTCTCTCTCTCTCTCTCTCTCTCTCTCTCTCTCTCTCTATATATATATATATATATATATATATATATATATATATATATATATATATATACTTTGTCTTTCTTCTCTTTCCCATTCCTTTTTCCTCCTCTCCTTCTATATCTTCTCCTTTCTTCTTTCCCCTCCCCTCTTCTCTCCCTTCCCCTCTTCTCTTCTCCTTCCCTCTTCCTCTTTCTCTTCCCCTTTTCATTCTCCTCCTTCTTCTTGCTTAGTTTTTTTCTTCCCCTCCTCTTCTTCCTTTTGTTCTCTCCTCTTCTTACACACTCCTCCTTCTTTTTCGCCTTCCCTCTGTTCCGTTTTTAAATTCCATGAGCAAGCAGTTTGTTCTTTGCACTAATCCTCCCTTCATTTCCTTCTTCCATCCTTTCTTCCTTCCTTCCGTGTTTGCCTTTCACTTTCTATTGCGATCTTTCCTTCCTTTTTTTCCTCTCTTTTTTCCTTCCTTCCTTCCTTCCTTCCTGCTTTCTTTCCGTCTTAAATCTCTTTTCTTCTCTTCCAGCCTACTTCTTTCATTTTCCATCATCCATTTCATCTTTCCTTTCTTTCGTTCGTTCATTCCTCTTCTCCTTCCCTTTATTCTTCGTGCTTTGCTTTTCTTTTTCCCATCCTTCCTTCTTATCTTTCAATCACCTCCCTTTCATTCTCTATCCCTTCTTTTCCCTCCAATTTCCTCATGCCTCCGTCCCTCCCGTTTACTCCCGTGGATACGATTTTTTTCTCATTCTCTCACCCTTTTCTCCCTCCTTTCTTTCTCTTTCCTCCATCATCATTTCTTATCGATTACCATCCTTCCATACGTCTTTCCTTTGCCTTCTCCCCTTCTTCCTTTTCCTACCATCTTCATCCTTCTTTTTTGCGTTCCTGCTTCGGTCCACTCAATTCTTCCTTTTTATTCATTTTTTACGTAATTTATTTCCTTTCTTATCTGTTTTCATCGATTCCTACATTGCGTTCCTTCTCTTATTTCCTTCTCTTCCATCTTCCTTGCTTCAATTTTTCCGTCCTACCCTTCACGGCTGCCTTCTCCTTTTCCTTGTGTTCTGCTATTATCTTTCTTTTCCTTGCTTCCTTTCTTCCTTCCTTGTCTTTTCCATGTATACGATATTTTTTTTCTACTCCCCTGTCTCTCTTGTTCCTCTCCTTCGCTATTGCGTTTGTATATGGTGGCCTCTTCACCATCACTACCTTTGCTCTCATCTGACGCGTTTTTCTAACCTGACATCTTTTAGCTCAGTTGATGCTCAGGGATAGTCAGATTGGAGGACTGATTTGACTAGCAACCAAGGAGACTCATTCCTACATCATAACGTAGGCTCATTGAAATTCATGCAATCACCACTCAGAATTCAAGTTGTGGGAGTGGCCCAGTTCCGTCAGGTGAAAACAAACCGACTACAGTGGAATGCCTCAGGACTAAAGTTCATATGCTTAAAACCTTTAATCCCAAAGTGGAATGCAAACTCTTGAAAACTGAAGGTCATTTATAGAGCGCCTGTAGTTATTAGATATGGTCTACCTGCATACTATAATACAGAATGCACCCAGTAACCATAACGGAAGGCCAGATACGTTCCATCATCTTCACGTACTTCAAAACTCATCATAAATAAGTTTGGGTCTGAATCCCACTTTGCGATTTCAGAGTTAAGCATACGACCCTTAGTATTGGGTCCAACAACGATCGCAGTTTATATAGGTGACAGACGGGGGCTTTAAAAGATTTTCTTATAAAGTTTGTAGTTGGCACACTACTTGGGGATGCGGTCATACTCTCAAAAAAGACAAAGTAAAAATTCAACCAGATTTGGACGAAATAGCCGAGTGATTTTTTTAACGGCAGATATCATTTAGCGTCGATGAATGACATTTGTTATAGCTGGAAGTCTAAATGTAATAGTTAAGCATTCAGTGAAACATCAGCCCCTACAGTCCAATTACGTAATTATGTTTTATTCTGTCTACCTTCATACTAAGGAAAAACGCAGGTGGCAACCATCATCCACTCACTTGATGTAATGGTACCTATTTCTTCCTTCACCTTGATCATTCTTTTTCTGTGTCTGCCTTCCCCTCTTCCCATTTCTCCCATCTTTCCTGTCACATTTTATTACTCTTCTTTACTTTTCACCTGGCTTTACATTGAGTGACAAGCCTGATTGTTTCCTGTAAGCCAGGAAACCAGTTACAGTGCTGGGTGGTAACCATATAACCAACCCATACGTGTTCCCTACGTGTCAGCAAGTGGGTTGGCGGAGAGTTAGTGCCCTCCCTGCAAAACCACTCAAAGTCAAACTGCCACCCCTTACGGGATTATGGCGTCTGGCTATAGATAGATAGATGTGACAGAGTTAATGGAGACTGATTTTAACCCCGTTACAACAATGTATTGGCTTCTTTAGCTATAATGGGGAAAAAATCTATTGGCAGCAAAATTGAAATAGAAAATTACTCCATCTGATTCAAGTGGTTAGATATAACCATTTGTGTCAAACGCCTTGGGGTTCACTTTTCCCACACTAAATTTCCTAGCAATACAATGAGGCAGTGAAGAGTGGAAGTAGGATGGCAGGATTATTTGCCGGATATTTAACACACACAAGACTGTGGCATCATTATGGCACAAAAAGCTTACTTAGACCTCACGTAGAGTATGCTGTCCAATTTTGGGCAACACTTCCCTTCTTCTTCTTACCTTCCCCGTTTCTTTCACTCATCCATTTCCTTCCCTTACCGTTTTCTTTTCCTTTCCTTTCCCTTTTCCAATACTTTCCCTTTTCCTTTCTTTTCCCTTTTCTCCCGTTCTGTATTATAACTCCCCAAATAGTAAATATCCCACTATTCTCACCCAGTCTCTCCAGTTCCTTATCTCCTCCTCTTTCAACTTTTTTTTTCCTTTCTGTGCTGTGTCTTTAGTTACCTTATTTTTTTTTAATTCTCATTATTTATGCTTCTTTTTTCCTTCTTAATTTATGCTTTTTTTTCTTCGCACTGTTTATGATCCTTTTATTTTTCTTTACTCTTGCATCGACTTAACTTTTTTTTCACTTACCATAGACTTTGCTTTCTTCTTCCCCTTTACGTATGCTGCGTTTTCTTTCTTGTTTCTCTCCCCTACACTTCTCATACCTATAGTCTCTCCTTTCATTTCTTCCTCCTTTCTCCGATTCTCTTTCGTTACTTATATTTTTTCCCTTCTCTGCTTCCCCTGTTCCTTCATCCGTTATCTGTGTTTTCTCTCCATCTAGTTTGACCTTTCTCCTTCCTTTCCTATCCATCTTCTTTCTTCCCTTCCCTTCTTGCCGACATCTTCCTCTTCCGTTAATTCAGCAGTCTTCCTTCCCCATTTCTTAGCTTCCTTCTCCATTCTCTTCTTCCTTCCTTTCCTAATTTCTCTTCTTCCTTCCCTTATTTTACTATTTGACCTTCTCTCCCCATTCTCGTCCTCCCTTCTCATCTTCTCTCACCCCTTTCCGCTTCCCTTTCCTTCTTTCCCCCTCCCTCTGACTCGACTCCCCCTTTCCCCCTCCCTCCTCTTTCTTTTCCGTTCCCTTCTCTTTCTTCTATTCAATTTTCTCCCTTTCCCATCCATTTTTTTCACTTTACCCTTTCCCCACCTCCTCAGGCCTTTCCTTTCTCGGTTTTTTCTCCCCATTTCCTCTGCCTCCTCCCTTCCTGCCCCTCCCACCCACCCTCTTTGCCTACCTACCTTTCCCTACCTCCTCCTAAGCCCTCCTTCCTATCTACCTGCACGTTCCTCCTCCCTACCTTCAGCTACCTCCTTCCCTTCCTTCCTTCCTCCCTCTCTCCCTACCTACCCTCCTATCTGTCCTCCTCTCCCCCTGCCTTTCTCTCCCTCCCTACCTACCAACCTACCTATTTTTCCTCATTCCCTTTCTTCCCTACATCTCTTTTACCTCCTTTCCTATCCTTTCTATCCCTCCCTCATCCCTAACCATCCTGGCTCTCTCCCCCTCCCCTTAACCTCCTGCATCATCCCCTTTTCTTCCTTTTCGCATTTTTCTCTATCCTAAACCCCTCGTAAACCTTACCATTCCACTCAACTCCCTATATTTTTTTCCTATTTCATTTCTTTTTTTAGCTTCACCGAAGACGCACCTATACTGATCAGCCCGTTTCTGTGTATGTATCTATGTTCAACCATCAGCAAAGGTTCACCCAAAATCCTCTGCCAAAATCGTGTCCTTCTTTCACATTTCTCAATCATTCACAAACGAATGAGAATATCCTTCCCTACCATTCTCTTTGTCGCATGCTTGGCATTGCTGTCACTTAAAAGTAATTCACTTAATAACAGTTTACGTTGCGCTTTCCATTGCCACAGCCAGTACAGAGGAGGCGGCCAACTTGTACTCATGAATGAATCTCTGTTTGAATCTCGTGGAAGTCCGATCTTATTTGAATCGATACTGGGACATAAATCATATGTTGGTCTAGGACAGTGTTTCTTAAAGTGTTGTCCGCGGACCCCCAGGGGTCTATGGAACGTTCCAAGGGATCCGCAGGCTAATTTGAGTATCAGATAAAACATATAATAGTAAACAAACTGTAAAATGTAAATTGTAAAATGAATAATGTTATGAAAGTTATGTGAAGTAAAATTTGAACGGTTATGTTCGTTAAGCCATTAATACATAATTCAGTAACAATTTTAGTATATTATAGCCTACAAACACCTTTAAATTCAAGAGGTAGAGTAGGAGGGAAATCTGCTCATAATTAAGGGTCCGTCACATGATTAGTTTTAATAAAAGGGGTCCGCTGCACGAAAAAGTTTAAGAACCACTGGTCTAGGAAGAAGTGATCGAACAGAGGTCAAGATCACGGGTCGAAGGTCAAAATTGAAGTTCTGAGTTGCTGTACTTTCTGAACAATTATTTTATTTAGTTTTCCTTTCTCCAGCCCTGCACAGTGATGTCTTCATGGTGTAACTTTATCTCTACTTTCCCTCCTTCTCTCTTCCCTGCATTCCTCCTTAGCTGCGTCTTATCTTTCCTTCGTGAATCATCCTTACATCTGTCTCCCTCATTATCTCTAATTTTCATTTTTTTTGTCCCCACACTTACTACTCTCCTTGCTATCTTCTCTCTTCTCTTTTTACCCTTCTTTTTTTTCTATCTTCCTTCTTTTTCCCTACCTTTCCCCTTCCCCCATCCCTGTCTGTCCACTCCCTATCTGCGACTCAGAATAGATACCATCACTATGCTGTTCTCCTAGTATTGATAGGTTCGTTAATGTTTGTGTTCTTTGTAGGCTACTCCGTCGTACTCCTCTGTACCTTCCTCACATGTACAACCTTATTTCCAGTCTTCTTCACTTCTTGCCTTCTGTCTCTCTCTACGCTCCTCCCTACCTGTCTCTCTCCATCCTCCCGGCCTTCATCTCCACCTCCTCCCCCATCCCTGTCTATCTCTTCCCTACCTTCTTGCCTTTTTCATCCTTCCTACTTTCTCCTCCTTACCTTGCATCGTAAAGTCCTCTTCCTTCCTAGTTCCATACTTCTTTTCTCTTATTTTCCTCCTTCCTACCTCCTCCCTCCTCCCTACCTTGAGCTCCCTCACCCTCACCTTTCTAAGCCCCCTTTCATTGCCCAATGACCTTTTTTTTTTTTTTTTTTTTTTTTTTTTTGAGTACCCATATTTTTTGTCACAACCTTCCTGCCCATTTACCTACACCAAGCACCTCTATGATTAACTGACAGACTCACTGGCTGACTCCCTGACTGGCAATGTAATGGACTCAATTCTAAACCAGTGTAACATTCTATTACGTCACTGACTGACTGATAGACCAAAAATGTGATGGCCTCTTTTCTGAATTTACCTAACCTCTCATTTCTCTGCGTTTGTCCAGCTGGCTAATGAATTAATCGACTGAATTCTATACCATTTTAACTCTCTACTTTCCGTTATTCTTGGTTGATTTACTGAGTTACTAAGTGACTAACTGCCTGCCTGCTTGAATAAATGAATGAATGAATGGATGGATGATAATGTGAGGGACACATTTCTGAAAGTGTAACGTTACATTTCTCCTTAATTACTGTTTAACTAAGTAACTATCTCACTGAATGACTAACTGACTAAGTGACTGGCTAATAATGTGATGGGCATAATTCTGAACCAGTCTGGAGTTTTGTTTCTTCTCTGTAATTGACTGATTGACAGACAGACAGACCAGTTTATTGACTGGCTGACTGACTGGCTGATTGAGTATCTTCCCGACCGATCTGACTTAGTTCTTTTTTTTTTTTTTTTTTTTTTTTTATGACCGGTCAACCAACTAACTGACTGACTGATTGCTGACTGACTGACTGACTGAGCGACTGATGCAGTGAGAAGTTCATTATTCTCGTAGGATTGTGATCTGTACGCTTTTGAGATAAACTTTTCCCATTAACCCATTCTGTGCAATGCCGTCTTTCTCTCTCTCTCTCTCTCTCTCTCTCTCTCTCTCTCTCTCTCTCTCTCTCTCTCTCTCTCTCTCTCTCTCTCTCTTTAATCGTATTTTCGCGCTAACCCAGATGATTTTATTTACACAAGAAGAGGATTTCACTAGGGATGGATCAGAAATGTTCTCTTGCACATCGTTGCTACGGGTATCATTCTCATCCCCATTAGCGTGATGTCTAGCTCACTTTGTTCCTGCTGCGGTCAAACCATCATCATCATCATCATCATCTTGCCCATTTTCCCACCTGCTGATGAGGTAAGGTAGAGTGCAGAATGCAAGGAGAAAACTGATGAAAAACACGCACAATAATTGGACTCACACCAATTCACTCGCCATTCACGCCCCCGGAATCCTGGCTTCTCCCCAAATTATTATATTTATCAAAAAACGAAACCCCTAGCAATGAAGACATTAGAAATATCCCCTAATAACCCCTTCAGTCCTATGACGTATTTGTTCATTTCCTTCTTGTTACCTCCCGACGATTTCATTTAGGCGTGGGGTGACTGCTTACTGTCACCCTACCTTCTTCTCTCCTCTTCCTACCATCTTCTCTCCCCCCTCCCTTTCCTCGCCTCCCCTTCCCTCCCTTCCCATACAGGTCCCCCCTTTTCCTCTCATCATTTCCTTGACCACAGAACCTTCCTCCCCCCTCCCTCCCTCTCTCCTTTTCCTTCCTTCTCCCTCCCCCCTTCCATCTTCCCCCCCTCCTCCTTTTCTTTCCTCCCTCCCTCCCTTCCCTCCCCCTCCCGCTTCCCCTTTCCCTCTAGTTTCTCTCTCTCCCTACCTCTCTTCCTTGTCCCTTCCCTTATCCCTTCCCTCATCCTTCCTCCTCCCTTACCCTGTCTCTCCATGTCTATCCACCTTTTCTCCCACCCACTCTCCCTCCCTCCCCCTGTTCCTTCTTCCCTTCACCCCCTGCCACTCATCCCTCCTCCCTTCCCTCCTTTCCTTTCCTTTCCATTCCTCCCTCCCTCCTCCCTTCCCTGCCTCCCTACCACTCATAAAATCATGATTACTTCCCCCCTTCTGTTTCTCTTGTTTACACGCTTTTATTCCTCTTCCTCTCTCTCTCTTTCTCCATCCCTACCTTCCTCTCTCCTCCCCACTTTTTCTCCCGCCTTCCTTCCCTTTCTCCTTTTCTTTCCTCCCACTCATATCCCTTTTTCCTTTCCATTTCTTCCTTCCTCACCCAGTTTCATTATTTTTTCTTTCTTCCCTCTTCCCTTCCTTCCCTCCTCCTTCCTTTCCTTCCCTCCTTCTTTCCTTCCTTCCCTCTTCCTTCCCTTCTCCTTCCTTTCCTTCCCTCCTCCTCCATTTTCCTTCTTCTCTCTTAACTTTTTTTCCTTTTCCCCTTCCTCTCTGTCTCTCTCCCTCCCTTCCTCCCTCCTTCCCTCCTCCTTCCTCCTTCCTTCCTTCCGTCCTCCTCCACTTTCCATTTTCTCTCAACTTTTTTTCCTTCTCCCCTTCCTCTCTGTCTCTCTCCCTCCTTCCCTCCCTGCCTCCCTCCTTTTCGTCTCCATTATTCTCCTCTCCCTCCCTCTCCTTCATTCTCTCCTGTTCCTTTCCTGTCACCTTTCAATTTTTCATCTTCCCTCAAGCCCTTTCTTACTTATTTTTCATGCTCTCCCCTTCCCCCTCCTTTCCCCACGCCCCACACTCTCCTTGAGATTACATACCGCATGGTTGTTCCTCTTGTCTCTTATCAAAATTTCCATGTTTTTTCTTTCTACCAAGCATGGTGTTTTTTTTTTATCTTTTTCCTGCCGGCTGAACCGGATGGTGTGGTGGGTAGGGGAGAGCCTGCCTCTTTTCTGTCCTTTTCTTTTACACGTTGGTTAGATCTTGGTAGAATTAGCCTTTTTTTTTTTTCCCAACAAATAACCTCTTCTAATGCATCGAATCTCCCCTCCCTTCACCACACAGCACTACACTTCATGAACATATTGTATGCACAAACACACGAGCACCACAGCCGTCCAGAATCTCCAGCAATCTGTTATCCATAATGGTTGTCCTTCAAAACATTCCTCTCACATAAACTGGCCTACCTAGAGACACAGATGAACTCGCCAGACTACGATGCGGCCATTATCCTTTTCTGATTCAGTCCACGCTCATAATACAACTCACAAGCCTTCCTCTTCCCCGACATTGCAAGGCAGCCCCTCACACCACAACACCTTTGCCTCCTGCACCTCACTCTCACAACACAGACAATCCTGCTACTTAACCCCAACATAAGATCTCTTGAAGCGTCCAGTTCAAGAGGCCGAAATTCTGCAGTTCATCGGGTTCACGTTCAGATAATTAGAGGGCATCATGTACGGCAGGAACGACACTACCAACATCATCAACAACAACAACAGCAATAACAGCAAAACCATAACAACAACAAGAAAAAAAACTCAAAATTCCTCTCACTCGTAGATGTCAGCTCCCTATTTATTTTTCCCCTCTCCTTATACATTCTTATCTCCCCTTCCCTTCGTCTCTTCCACCCTCTCTCCTATCTCCCTCCTTATCTTACTTCCTCATCTCTCACTACTCTTTCTCCCATCAATTTCCCTTCTCTGCCTTACCTTTCTTCTTACACTTTCCCTATCTTCTTTCTCCAGTCCCTCTTATCTTCTTTCCTTCTCCTTTTCCCTATTATTCCATTCATCCTTCTCCTCTTTTCTCTTCGTTTCTCCCCACTCCTCTGTTCTCCCTCTCCCTGACTTTGCCTCCTCCTCCCTTTTCTATTCTATCATATCCTCCTGTTTTCTTCCCTTCCTTTTCTCCATTCACCTTCCTCCTTGCTTTCCTTCCTCCTTTCCTTCCTTCATTCCCTCCTCCCATTTCTCTGTTCCTTCCTTGTCTCGGTCTTCCCTTCAGTTTACTTCCCTTCCTCTCCTCTTCATTCGCACCCTCTTCCTATCCTCTTCTCTGGGCCACCTTCCCCATTCCTTTTACTCCTCTTCCGTTTCTTTTCTCGTCTCCCATCCCCTCCCCTCCCCTCCCAATTCTTCCCCTCCCCTCTCTTCCTCTTCCCTACCTCCCCGCCCCTCCCTCTCCTCCACTTCATAACACGACAATAACACAATCCATCAGAGCGCAATGGAGATTATTATAATGTAAACAAACCATGTGCCAAATAGAGAGCGGTAAGATGTAAGATAAATAGTTGTGAACTATGTAAAGGAGAGAGAGAGAGAGAGAGAGAGAGAGAGAGAGAGAGAGAGAGAGAGAGATACTGATTTGCATCAAGTAAGTCCATCTGACTACATAAAAACAACTCGTTTAGCTTCAGAATGAGAGAGAGAGAGAGAGAGAGAGAGAGAGAGAGTCATACAGACAGACAGACAGATCAACGGAGAGACAAATAGAGATAGCGACAAACAGTCAGACAGGCAGAGAGAGAGAGAGAGAGAGAGAGAGAGAAGAGGGGGGTAGGGAAGGAGGAGGTGAGGAAGCGTGCCGAGGGGTCAGTGAAGTAACACATTATGGAAGGTTATCATGCAGTCTCTCTTATTACCGCCGCCTCGCCATGTTCTCCACGCAGGCAGGGTTAGGCAGGGACAGGCAGGAATAACAGGGTGGGGCAGAGCTCAGGAACAGGCGCGGTGAGAAGAGAATACCAGAATGAGGAAAGGTGAGGTAGGAGGAGGCAGGGTAAGGTAGGAGTAGGCAGGTTGAGGTAGAAATAGGTAGACCAGGTGAGATATGAGAGGTGAGGGAGAGTCTGGAGGGACAGGTGGAGGTGGAGGGAGGTAGAGGTGAAGGGAGAGTGCAGGTCGAAGTGAGACAGGAATAAGGGAGGCAGGAAAGATGAGGTAGGAAAATGAAGGAGTGTGTAGGGTGAGGCATGTGTAGGCAGGGTGAGTCAAAGGATACGGCGAAAGCATAAAGGCAGGATCATACTGGATGGAGGAGTTTCTGGCAGCGTGATCCAGGAGGTGGGAACAATTAAAGTGTGGTAAGACAAAAATAACTGAGGTAGAAACAGGAAGAGTGAGGTGATAAGTTAGGGTGAGGCAGGAACAGGTGTGGTGAGGCAGGAACTGGTGAGATGAGACAGAAGCGCAGTTAAGTGACGCAGGGATAGGCAGGGCGAAACAGGAACAGATATTGTGGGGCAGAGACAGATGTGGTGTGGCAGGAACAGGGTAATGAGAGAGGAACAGGAGGGTGAAGGAGAGACAGGTAGGTTGAGGCGGGAACGGGTAGGGTGAGGTAGGAAAAGGTAAGGTGAGTCAAGAACAGGTAGGGTGAGTCAGGAACAGGTAGGGTGAGTCAGGAACACATAGGGTGAGTCAGGAACAGGTACGGTGAGTCAGGAACAGGTAGAGTGAGTCAGGAGCAGGTACGGTGAGTCAGGAACAGGTAGAGTGAGTCAGGAGCAGGTTGGGTGAGTCAGAAGCAGGTTGGGTGAGTCAGGAACAGGTAGGGTGAGGCATGAACAACTAATGAGGCAGGAACAGGTAGGGTGCGGCAGGAACAGGAAATAGAAGGCTGGGAGAGGCAGAGGGCATGCACACAGTAAAGGCCAGACAAGTGTGTGTAAACCAGAGTCAGGCAGGGAAGCCAGGTAGGTAGGCAAACAGGTGGGTGGGTGAGGCAGGGCAGGCATGGAGAGGAAATCAGGAAGTGGGGAATACGAAAGCAGGTCGGACGGAAGGGGATAGGTAGGGTGGGAGCTAGGAAGAGTCAGGCACGTTGAGACAGGCAGGAAAGAGAGGATTTGAAGACAGATAGGCAAGAATGGGTAACAGGGTAGGGTTAAGGCAGATTGATAGGCAAGGGTAAGGCAGAGTGGGGGTGAGGCAGGAGCACCCAAGGAGACGCAGGCAGAAAGGAAGGTACATGAAGGCAGGTAGGCAAGAAGAGGTAGCCAGGCAGGTGTGTGGGGCAGGTAGGCAGGATGTGAGGATAGACATGCAGGAGAGAGGGGAAGGCAGGGACAGGCATGAAGTGGAACGAGAGAGAGAGAGAGAGAGAGAGAGAGAGCATACAGACTTTACAATTCCAGCGAGGTGATCCGGCCTGAATATTATTAGAAATTCTTGTTGTGTTCATAGTAAATAAAAAGGACAGAACATCAAAAAGCTTTCCCCTATCCTCCAAGTTCTTCGCCAGTGAGAGAGAGAGAAAGAGAGAGAGAGAGAGAGAGAGAGAGAAGGGGGGAGGAAGGAGAAGGGAAGAGGAAAGGGACGGAAGCTGGTCAAATGAGAAAAAAAAGGGGAAACTGACCAGAGAGGAAATAGAGAGAGGATAAAAAAAGTAATGAGAGAGAGAGAGAGAGAGAGAGAGAGAGAGAGAGAGAGAGAACTCCCCATGTTCGAAAACTCACCCTTAAGTTGATTAAAATCCTGTGGAGGTAGCAACAGTTAAATTTAAAAAGTGATCGTAGTTATTAGCTATACAGTATTATCTAGCTCAATCGGTAGAGAGTTGGTCTGCAGTCCTAACGGACCTGGGTTCAAATCCCGCTGGGGCAGGGAACAGTTTAAGGATTTGAATTTCATAAAATCAGACTTTACTGATCTACCAGAAGACCCGCCGACATGTCGTAAAAATACCCCCGCTAATACCAATACACCAGTCCTGTATGAGACAGCCCTAGCATGTATTCAATATGGACGGTGGGTGTTAGCGCCGAAGTGGTGACATGTAGAGGTGTGCGGTACGTAGGAGGACTACTGGGCCTTGAAAGCAGGCTGTGAAGCCTATGCCCAGAGTCGGTCACATAAAAAAAAAATCTACAAGCAAGTAAGAGAGATACGTTTCTTACTATAAGGTATCTATTTATTTTCATGACATAGCAACGAAGAATCCATTTATTCTTACGACCAAACTAGATTCAGAAATCCTTGAGATCGAACGGGAGATACATTAGTTCAAAAGATCCATTGATTCTAACATTCTTACGAACGTACAGAAGACCCATTAGTTCTGAACACTAAATAACAAAAGATCGGTTAATTCTGACGACCAAACAGCAATATATATATACTGTATATCCACTGTTTCTCGCAATCAAATGGAAAGTTTTCTGTTAATACTTACAAAACAAGTTTCTAAAAAAATCTAACTAGTTTACTACCTTAATGATAAAGACTCTCTCTCTCTCTCTCTCTCTCTCTCTCTCTCTCTCTCTCTCTCTCTATATATATATATATATATATATATATATATATATATATATATATATATATATATATATATATATATATATAATGTAACCGCAGTACTTGTGGTGCTTAGTTATTTTAAATGTTCGTTCAGTGAATTTCATACTGTCGGTACCATCCAAAGCATACGGTACATTTCTACGAAAGTGGCGATGTATGAAAGCAAATCAAGTTGACGTTATCTCTACTTGTATGATGATTTGATTTTGCAAAGCTAGAAAGCTTCGCTGTCTCTGATGAAAAATGCTAATATTGTTTAAAGGACCTGTAATAAGAAAATAATTAAGAACATTCTCAGTGAGAACAGTTCATCCGTTGAGTCATGCTTCCCATTAGATGAAATGGAAGAGTGGAGATGGTGGGGCACTGGAAGGACGTGGAAGGGTAGAAGAGGTGGAGGGTCAGTGGAGGTGGAGGTTGAGGTGGTCAGGATTAACCCCCCAGATCACAGTCATTAGCCAGATCAAAGCCTCACGCACACCACAACATGGTCTCCCGTGTGGGGGGTAGACGGATGGATGGTCCTAAGAACAGATAGCTTGGTTGTTACTCGCCTGATTGGATGGCTGGAAGTTTTTTTTTTTTTTTTATGGGAGAAGACAGGGTTCAAACTGTGTAAAATCATTATTTCAAAGAAAATCTAACAAAAGAAAGACAAAATGATCAATGAGTACATTTCAGAATACCTGAATACATTGCTTTTTAAAAGCCTTAGGATTATAGACACACGGAAAGACAAGCAGAGCGGCGAACTCAGCCCCACAGTTGATTAGCTGTGTACATGAATGACTGTGCAACCCAATTACTTTTGCAATAAAGGGTTAGACAGGAAAGGGGTGTTGCATACGACAATGGGAGAAGCATGGTGGCACAGGTTAGAGGAGTGTCCAGCATACAATTGATAGCAGAGATGCTGAAACAGTATAGTTGTGTAGAAACAGACAAGATGATTGGTGTACTTACTGAGAGGATAGGTGATGATAAGACCAAAAACATATGACTCCACCGTCTTTGGACGAGTGGTTTGGAAGGAGACAGCGGAGTGAATTGATCTTTAGTTGACTGGATGAATGGACTGAAACAAATGGATGGTTGGTTGGAGAGATGGATGATTTGTTGGGCATAAGAATGGTTGGTTGGTTGGACAGAGATTTGAGTTTTGGTTGAATGAAGGGATGGATAGTTGGATGAATAGAAATGTGTTCTTCTTTGCTATCCTTATCTCATTCTAGTAGTTCAGTTACTCTTCTAGGAGCTGCCTAGCATGGGCCAACCGGCCTACTGCAGTTATCCTCTCTTCTTATGTTCTCCCTTCTCACTTTTTCCTCCTTGCCTTCTCTTCCCAGCTATTCTTTCATTACCATAGCTTTACTCCTACGAATCATCTCATTGTTTATACAGATATCCTTCTTCTTTGCTATCCTTATCTCATTCTAGTAGTTCAGTTACTCTTCTAGGAGCTGCCTAGCATGGGCCAACCGGCCTACTGCAGTTATCCTCTCTTCTTATGTTCTTATGTTGATTAGATGGAAAGGTGGGTGGTGGTTTGTTGGAAGTATGATGGCTGATTAGTTGGAATGGACGTTTTGTTGTACAGGGGAACGGGTGAATGATTGGCTAGATGAATAGGTGGTTGACTGGACGAAGGAATTAATGATTAGTTAGACAGAGGGCGGGACGGATGACTGGTTGAATAGATGAAAATATAGTTACAGATGGTATGGAAAGTTAGATTGGTTGAATGCAGAGACGGATGGATAGTTGATTGGATGGAAAGACGTATGGTCAGAAAACTGGGGAGACATGATTGGTGGGGAACACATTATTTCAGAAATGGAAGGCTGGGTGGTTGTTTGACAAAATAAATGGATGATGGGTTGCATGAAGAGTCAGATGGATGGGCTGGCTGACAAAAATGGAGATAGCTAAGATGGAAGATTTTACTGGGTGGACGACTGGATGGCTGGTCAGCACGAGAGATGAGTGGATTGCTCGAAGAAAGGATGGTTCAACAGCTTCAAGAAAAAGATGGATGGAGGGAGAGGGATGCCAGAGGGAATGGATGACGATGTAGTTACAGCAATAATGAATGGATGATTTGGAAATTGGTTGGCAATTTTCTGTCATTCTGACGTGGAGAAAGAGATAAAGGCAGATGAATTCTAATTACTCCCCTAACTACGCTCCCTTAATTGTCTGTCTGTGTGAGGTGAGGTGAGACTGTCAAATTAAGGTAGGTCTTATCGGAAAGCTTACGTTAGGCGGTGTTAAAGATAGAATGTGTGCTTTGATTACGCTTAGTTAAAAGGTTAACTTAAGTCAGGCTTGGCTAGGTTGTAACGAGTTAAGAGAGACTAAACTATTATCTCTGTACACACACACACACACACACACACACACACACACACACACACACACACACACACACACATTCTATGGTGTCTGACTTGCTGGTTGACTGACTGGCTGATTGTTTATGTCCTGACTGGCACATTTCTCACGCCACTGACTGTCTACACTTCCAGCCAACCAAACATGTGCATATGCCTGTGTCTGTGTGTGTGTGTGTGTGTGTGTGTGTGTGTCGCTCTTCATAGTATGTATGAATTGCCCTTCGTAGTGTGTGTGTGTGTGTGTGTGTGTGTGTGTGTGTGTCACTCATCATAGTGTGTATGAATTGCCCTTCGTAGTGTGTGTGTGTGTGTGTGTGTGTGTGTGTGTGTGTGTGTGTGTGGGTGGGTGCGCGCGCGCGCGCATGTGTTTGCTTGTGTGCGCGCGAGTCACACGGTTGGTAGACGGAGGGGGCGGGAAGTGCCTATGGAGTGTAACTGTGTATGTATCCAAAGAGTTGACAGGAGGAATGAGTTTGGATGAAGTGTGTGTGTGTGTGTGTGTGTGTGTGTGTGTGTGTGTGTGTGTGTGTGTGTGTGTGTGTGTGTGTGTGTGTGTGTGTGTGTGTGTGTGTGTGTGTTCCTTGCATTCGATTCTGGGCATAGACTAGACAGCTCGTTCTCTAAAGCCCATCAGCTATCTTACTAACAACAATGCACTCCTTCACATGTCACATATCTCTGTCTGTCTGTCTGTCTGTTTATATGTGCGAAGTGGAAATGCCGTTCTACCCATACATTATTCAAGCAAGAGAGGTGGCGGAAGTTAGAGTGGATAATATCATATGAAGCAGAAATAACTGAAAAAAGAAGAGAATGTGAACCAGAGGGATGGCCTGACAGATCTGACACAAATTGCACGAGATGATGCGGATGAGGTGAAATTTTCTGTTCATCATCAGTAAGAACTGGCTGAATATTGACAGAAACTAAGCATGATAGTAATTATAGAAAGCTGAAATTACAACCACAAAGAAAACAGAAGAATAAAGTGACAGGAAACAAACAGAACTGACGGCAAAGTAATAAACTGACAGGAATTCACAGGCAGCTGACGGAGTTAAGTGGAAGATGACGGTTAAGAGTCAGACAGGGTAATTGGCATGGGGATAGTTTACAGGTTGACAGAACTGACGGGGGGTAAGGATGACACGATTGACAGCTACCAGAAGTTAGTGTGGGATGATTGCAGGGTTGACAGAGTTGACAGGTTCAAAGGGTGAGGGTGGGAGAATTGAAGAGAATGGACAAGTATCAAAACTTAAGAAATAGGGAGTGACCTGGGTTGACATGAGGTTGAGAGGTGACATAAGATGAAAGTAGAGTGGTTGACAAGGGTTGACAGGTGCCATGAAGGTGCGTGTGGTTGAGCTGACGGGGTCTGACAGGTATTAGGAAGTAAGATTAGAGGGGTAGACAGTGAGTTGACAGGTAGCGAGAAGTAAGAGTAGAGGTTTTGACGTTTGACAGGTATCAGAAAGTGAGAGCAGAAGAGTTGACAGCCATCAGACAGCCAAAGCAGGGGAATTAACAGAAATGGAAATGAGAATGTTGGAAGGGGGATGAAAGGTACCGAAAAGTGAGAGTGGAGGAGTTGACAGAGAGCTGATAGAGTCTGACAGGTAGCAAGAAACTAGAATATGGGTATGACAGGAGCTAACAGGGGTTGACAGAATGAGTGTGTGGAGGGGTTGATAAGGAGCAACGTCAGATAGGAGGTTTGACAGGGGGCTGACAGGTAGTAAGAGTACAGAGTAAATAACTTGACAGGGGCTGAAAGAGGCTAAGAGAGGAGTGTAGAAGGACTGTCAAGGAGTGAGAAATCAAAGAAGAAAAGTTGAAAGGGGGTTGACAGATAGCAAAAACTTAGAATACACAAGTGCTCGTGGGCCCTTCAGATCCCTCGCATTTGTTCCTGCGGAGGGCAATCGCGCTGCTATAATATATTTTAGTTATACTGTACCTGTGGGCAAAAAATTCTACGGAGATCTTATGCCGGGCGCCTGGAGCAGCGTTTTTTGGTCAACATGTGATCGCTCATTAAATACAGTAAAAGTATTTCAATCATGATGGGACCAAGTTTTTTCATATCAGCGAATTTTTTGCGATTATTATGCCAATTTTGGTGCAATTTGAATGTGTAGTTTCGGCTGCCCAAAATACACACACACACAGACAGACACACGGCCACTGCTGTAGCATATTAGATGAGTTGACAGGTGCAAATAGCGTCAAAATAGAACAGTTGAAAGGGACTAACAGGGAGTAGACAGGTAGCAAGAAGTGGGCGAAGTGAAGCTGAAGGGGGGCTGACAGGAGATAAAAGTCAGAGCAAAAGGGTTAACCCGGTGTTGACAGAGGGATGACAAGAGTTAACATTAGTGTGACAGGGTTTACAAAGGGGTGATGGGTTGAGTGGAGTTGACAAAGGTTGATAAAGTTGACAGGCATGTACAGTGAGCAACAGTAGTCGTGTCGCGGTTTTGTCCGAAGATTAAATGTAACTCGTGAAACATTATGAACCGTCCGTATGACAGACGGCGGAATGTACGAGACGCTTAGCCCGTTAGCTTATGTTTTCACCAAATTCACGACATGATTATTGTTGCTTACTGTACATAGGGTTAACAGGAGTCGACAAGGCTGGCAAGGGCGGAGAAGGATTGACAAAGTGTTGATGAGTTGACAGGGACTGACAGGAAGTTGACAGAGGTCGGCAGGTAGCAAGAAGTAAGAGCAAGGAAATTGACAGGTACTACCTACAGTTCGACCACTCTAAGAAGTCAGGTTGGGTGTGGCCTTCTTAGGAATGCTCTGTGCCACATCCTGAAAATAATTATGTTTACCTTCATGTGACACTTGTAAAAGGTAACAGAAAAGAAGAACACACACATACAATACAAATTAAGCATAAATATTAAAATTTTGTAAAGAACAGTAAATGAAACTAATAAGATATTTATACAGCAGTCAGGAAACATTGCAGACGTATTTAGCGGCGTTGCCGAATGTTACTGTCACTATCACTGGCATTCACCATAGGTCATGGCTGGAGAAATAAAGTAAAAATTATATGTAGAATATAATATAAAAGAATATAACCAAGAGCATCAAAAAATTTTGCTATAAAAATATTAAATTTTTCTCCAAAAGGCAGCACACACCTGGTGTCTGGGTCAATATGTGACGTCACAATTCCCAGTGGACCCACCCTGACATCCCATGGGTAGAAAAGTGGCAACACTGTACACAGGAGATGACCCCACCCAAACTGCCTTCTTAGAGTTATCAGACTTTAGTCTTCTAAAGTATCAAAATCAAAGGCTTAAGTGGGACGAGCAAGAACTGACAGGGGGTTAATTGATACCAATTATAATAGGCTGACAGAGAATCGACAGAGGTTTAGAAGGGGTTCACAAATACCAAAGAGTCAGAGCAAAACTTTGATAGGGGAGAAAGGAGTGAAAGTAGAAGGGCTGGCAGGGGTTGACAGGTACCAATAACGAAAACATAAGGGTTGACAGGTTTGGCGGAGGGTTGACAGGGTTTTGACAAGGTTGGCATGGGTTTGACAGGGATTATCAAGTACCAAAAAGAAGAATAGATGGATTGACAGGGTTAGCAAGGATTTGACAGGGGTTGCCAGATACAGAGAAGAATTGACGGAGGGTTGACAGGGAGTTAACAGGGTTGACAGGCTTTGCAGGAGTTGACAAGTGGTTTAAAGGTATCAGAAAACAAGAACAGAAGGGCTGACAGACTTGGCAGTGTGTTGCGAGGGTTAGCAGGGGTTAATGGGCAGGTAGAGAACAGAAGGGTTGACAGGGTTGGGAGAGGGCTGACAGAGTTGGCAGGGAGATGGCAGGGGTTGACAGGTACCAAGAAGCGAGAAAAGAAGGGTTGACAGGGGGTTGACAGGGGAGGAGCATCAAGCAATCAACTGGCACTTGGTTTGATAGGGTCGCGGGATGGGGTTAAGTGAGTGAGGTGGTCAGTCTTGCTCTACGCTTCCTCACTCTCTCACTTTCTCACTCTTCCTCTCTATCTCTCTCGTTTCCAATCTTGCCCTCTCTCTCTCTTCTCTCCTCACTCTTGCCCTCTCTTTCTCTTCTCTCCTCACTCTTGCCCTCTCTCTCTCTTGCTCACTTTTGCTGTAGTTCCTATCATTCTCCATTACTAGTTCTCTATCTTTCATCTCTCGTTCTCACTTTTGCTGTATCTCATCGTACCCAGTCACTCTTTCATTTCTCTCTCCAGCTTATTTCTTACTCTCTTACTTTTGTTCTGTCACTTTTGTCTATTTATCAGTCATTTTTCTGTATCTCTTACCTGTCTCTTTCCCACCTTTGCTGTCTATCTTTTCTCTTTCTCCGTCTCTTTTCTGTTTCATGAGCCTTCTGTCGCTCTCTATCTCCTGTTTATCTCCTCTCTCTTTTCCCTTTCACCGTTGCTCTCTCTCTCTCTCTCTCTCTCTCTCTCTCTCTCTCTCTCTCTCTCGCTTTTTATTACCCTTGCCCTCTAGCTCTTTTCTCTCTCTATTTCCTATCTATTCAGCCTGTCTCATTATTGTTCTACATCTCTTTGCCCTCTCTCACTCCCTTACCTTCACTTTCTTCCTATTTCTCTCAATCACTGTTTTCCTAGTCTTGTTCCTGGTTTCCGTTTCTCACTGTCTCACTGTCTTTCACTTGCTCGTTCCTTTTTTCATTTTCTCACTTGCTCATTCATTCTTTTTTTCACTCTCACTCTCTCTCACTTGTTCATTCTTTCTTTTTCTCACTTTCTCACTGTTTCTCACTTGCACATTCTTTCTTTTTCTCACTTTCTCACTGTCTCTCACTTGCACATGCTTTCTTTTTCTCACTTTCTCACTGTCTCTCACTCGCTCACTTTCTTTCTTTTTCACACTTTCTCTCACTTGTTCATTTTTTTCTTTTTTATACATTGTCACTGTCTCTTATTTGCTCATTCTTTCATTTTCTCACTTTCTCACTCTCACTCGCTCACTTTCTTTCTTTTTCTCACTTTCTCACTGTCTCTTCCTTGCCCATTTTTTCTCCCGTTATTTTCACTGTGCTACACTAATACTACTGTGATTCTTATTATACATCCCAGATCGCATTTTGGGGACCGTAATGTCTGGCTGGATTGTGTATATGTGCAATTTTCGTTATATTATATATTTCCTTGCTTCACCCGCTCTTTGCCCTCTCAGTTCCTCATTTCCTTAACTCCCTCGTTTTCTCACCGCCTTGCTTTCCCACTCCACTCTCGTTTCTTACTGTCTCGCTTCTCGTTCACTCGCTCACTCTCACCTCTTCACTCTCCTCCGTTTCTCACTTTCTTACTTATCTCATTACTTTGGCTCGCTTTATTGTCTCATTATTCTGTTTATCTCTCTACTGAAATGTACCCTCCCTCTCTCGCGCTAGGTCGATAGATACATAGATAGATACAGTATACAGATAGATAGGTAGATAGATAGATTCGAGTTGATAGGTAAGTGGTAGGTGGGAAGGTAGATAGACAGATAGATAAATAGATAGATAGATAGATAAATATGCAGTCAGCCAGGGAATCGGAGGGCAACCCAGGTAGGCAGATAAGTATATAGGTAGGTGGGCAGGCAGGTAGGTAGGTTGGTAGGCAGGTAGGTGGGTGGATGAAAAAGGTAGGTAGATTGATAGATAGTTAGCCCGGTGGGAGGGTAAGTATGTAGGTAGGCAGGTAGGTAGGTAGGCAGGCAGGTAGGTAGGTAAAGATGGACAGGTAGGAATGTGAGGTAAAAAGGTAGGAGGGCAGGTCAGTCATTAAGGTAAGTGGGTATTAAAATAGGTCCGTGGGTAAGCAAGGCGGGTATTGGAGAGAGAGAGAGAGAGAGAGAGAGAGAGAGAGATTCTTTTTAAAGTGGTCACATAATAGGAAATTAATTAAGGTGTGTTAATACCCCCATCAGCGTAAGTGTGTGAAACTCCTGTAGGAACATCAGTGTGGATAGTCACGAATAAGAGCAGTGTATGTGGGAGTGTTAAATAATATGTGTGGAGTGCGTAGAGTGGATAGAATAGGATACAGCGAATTGTGAACGGTAGTAAGGAAGTCAGTCAAAACCTAGCCAAACCTAACCTAACCTAGCCAAACCTAACCTAACCTAAAAAGTTTGGGAAAGAGAGAGTGCTTAGATTGTGGGCTAAGAGTGTGTCATAGGAGCCTAAGAGAGTTAAGGTGCCATATTCAGTTATAAAGAGGTAAGGGAGAATGGTGGGGAGCCTCCTGAGCCCACGGGAATACTTAGCCCCTTCGTATTACCACATGACCTGCTTTTATTAAGCAGGTATGTTTGTGGTGACTCAGGATAATGATGATGATCATGATCATAATCATGAGGAGGGGGAGGAGGAGGAGAAGGAGGAGGAGTAGGAGGAGGAGGAAGGGGAGGAGAAAGAGGAGGAAAAGGGTACATGATGATGAAGGTGGTGGTGGTGATGGTGGTAGTGAGGACGAGAAGAATGGCAATGATGATGGTGATGACGATAATGGAATAAACATAAAAATAAAATAATTACTGACGAGGAAGACTGATATACAGATGGATAGACAGAGAGACGGACTCATCGACAGTGGAAGGCCGAAGAACTGAGGTGCTTCATGATTAAAAGAAATATGGTCCGAAAAAGTGGGAGAAATAGAAAGAGCGGGAGGATGAAGACGAATGGGAGAAAAAGAAAAAAAAATTGAGAGAGAGAGAGAGAGAGAGAGAGAGAGAGAGAGAGAGAGAGAGAGAGAGAGAGAGAGAGCTAGGTAAAGAAGGAATGTCACAGGAGAGGGAGGGGTCAAAAAGGTATAGGAAGGAGCAGGGGAGGGGAGGAATGTCTAAAAGGTAAGCAGGCAGGTAGTGAGGGAGGGACAGGGTGGGCAAGGGGTTGGGCACTGGAGGGCAGAGAGAGAGAGAGAGAGAGAAAAGGAGGGGGAGGGGAGTAAGAGTGGAAAATAGGTGTAAATCAGAAGCAACAAGAAGCGTGACAGGATTACAGAAAAATCTCAAAATGCAGGATAAGGGTCTAAATTTGTAGTTTCCTCCGTGCTGGCTGATACGCAGACAGAAAGAGAAATAGACAAAGAAATAAGGGTAATCACAGAAACGCAAAGAAAGACAGTAACGAAGGGACAGTTACTCACTTCCCGCAGCAGACTGAGGCAAAGATACAGAGACAGACAGCCATTTACACAGACAAGGAAAGACTAGCTCATACAGATAGGGAAACACACACACACACACACACACACACACACACACACACACACACACACACACACACACACACAGACACACACACATACATGGGAGGGGGGGGGGCAGGCAAGAGGCTGGGCCCAAGCCCTGCGCCTCCACCACCAGGGCAGTCAGCAACACAGCACCCACCAACCATCTGTCCCGCCACAGCCACACTCTTGTCCTGCCCATAGGACACATCCAAACACTTCTGTTGTACTGATTTATCTGACGTATTACAGATTAGTGTTCACCGGCACTTAGTTATTAGCAGTATCAAAGCAGTTTACGTTAATAATGGTGTAACTTGTTAAATAATTAATTACTTAGGCAGCGATCGCATATTTTCCATATCAAGATAATGGAGCATATTTTCGTTGTCACTGGAAACTTTGTAGCATTTCTTCCTTGCCGATTTAATTTGCGCCTTAATTATTCGTATTATATTTATTTCATTGTAAATACAGGTGACATCAGTATCATACGAAAGGATATTTACCTAACTGCTGCCGTAGGTGAAGATTAGTTGTATATTTTAGTTACAACCGGCCGTCAAAGGGATGATCAGTATATATAGAAAGAGAGAGAGAGAGAGAGAGAGAGAGAGAGAGAAAAATTTTTAGCCGATTGTTTTCAGAGCCATCTTCTGATACCCTGAACAAAGTACTACATTGCGTCAAAGAAGCGATGGAGTTAGGGTGTAATATGATTAATAAATCGCTGAGGAAGACGTGTTACGAAATCCCCCAAGTCAGCGTGTCAAGTCACCCAGCCCGGCCTTTCCCTCTGGCGCGGCTCCGAATCCTCCCACCAGTCATGGAACGCGGCTATCAATAGACCAGGGGGGGGGGGAGGCTAGGGGGTAGGTTTTGGCAGCTATTATTGCCATTGGTACTATTGGTGTTATTTACCCCTATGAAGCCCGATATGGAATGAAGTATACTGGTTGGGAATGAAATATGTTGGTTTCAAATACTTTTCAGTATTTCCCTTTCGGTTCAAATTCAGACCATTCATATGTCTCGAGTAGCAGTGAAGAGGAAAGGATATATGTACTATTATTCCAGTTTTTTAAATAGTAAAATCGAACTCGAAATGAAGTATAATGTAACCTGTCGGTCAGCAGTCTCTCTTAACGGAATAAAGCAGTCTGGCAGTAGCAACAATATTATATTTTACTGCCGTCTTTCCCTACAAATGGTTCAGGTTAGTCCATGTAATTTCTAATAAATTTGTACCATTATCCTCATCATTATCCTGATTCTCTGTCGCACCTGAAGATGGGTTAAGGTACAGCGTGGTACGGGAACAAGGAAAGGTGACGTCAGTGACGTGCTAAATGGTCGAACTGACAGTTCTATTTCACTTACAAACACAGAGGAGAATGTTTTTTTTTTTTTTCCAGTCGCTGTATTAATTATCTCCATTGCAAAATCAGGAAGGAATTCTTAAAAAGCTTAACATAAACAATGCTGGTTAGAAATATATAAAATCATGACTCACCTCATCATCATCATCATCATCATCATCATCATCATCATCATCATCACATCATATTTCGCATCATATTTCTCCAAGACTGGAATTTTGAATGAATGGATGCATGACCCATTTCCTTGAGTGCACTGATGATGATGATTTACCTACCTTTTCATCATCAGAGACCGAAGGCTTTTTTCTCTCATCGTTATTTTCTCCGACATAAATCTTGCAGGTTCAGTCAGTAGAATACAAGACTATGAGGGAGAGTGACGCGTTGGCGGAAGCAAGGAGAGATGAATAATGATGACTTGGAGGAATTTCTTTCGCGTCCATCCTAGATGAGCTTTGGCATTTGATATCTGGCAGTACCATACATACATACAGACAGAAATATATAAACCTGAACAGGAATTATGTTATGACTGAGTTACATCACCCTTATTGCATTTCGGAAAGTTATGGTACGTTTTACTAAAATGAACAAAAAATTCTGTCAGTTATATGTTTTATGTAACCCCTTCCCAAATATTTATAAAACATTGATCTATTCACCTTCAGGTTACTGTACACTGAGAGGCAAGTCAAAAAGCCATATGGTTCCTTGTAGCCCAGGAAACCATTTACTACGCTGGGTGGCAATCATAAACTCAAATGGGCGCCTGTTGAACTTATAGTGGGTTAAGGTGTTTTGAACAGATTTGATCCATTAAGGTTCACGTCTGAGAGGTGACTGAGATGTATTGTTCACATGATACCACTCAGGGAAGAAAGACTGGTCACCTGCCATAAATGTCTGCACTAAGTAGTTTGTCATTCGCCTTAAATACCTGAACTAAGAAGCCAAGTCTAGTCCGGGTCCCTACGCCCCTGAATCATCAAGAAAAGAGGTGGATGATAGATAGATAGATTTGTTTTTTATCCTATTTCATAGCCTCCTAAGCTTTCGCCACTGTATAAGAGAAAATGACATCATTGTCACTTCATTACGTCATCACCAACCTGTCCAGTCAATTCGACCATTTAGCACGTCACTGACGTCATCTTTCCTTGTTCCCGTACCACGCTGTACCTTAACCCATCTTCAGGTGGGATAGAGAATCAGGATAATGACAAGGATAATGGTAAAAATTTATTAGAAATTACATGGACTAACCTGAACCATTTGTAGGGAAAGACGGCAGTAAAATATATTGTTGCTACTGCCAGACTGCTTTATTCCGTTAAGAGAGACTGCTGACCGACAAGATTAAAAGAGTAAATAAACAATTAATGATTAAGATATAACTTAAGATAACTGACGTACTATATTTAGGGATGAACTCCGGGATTAGCCGTCTGACATTCAAAATAGAAACAGTTAAACCATTAGGACGACGTAAACATAGATAGACAGAGGTAGATGAACAGATAGATACGTAGACAGGCAGATGGGTACTATAGGCAGACAAATAGGTAGATGGATAGATACGTGTAGTTAAAGTGAGGGAAGAAAACTGAGTATGTGGTAGGGGTGATGCAAAGAAGGTCTGGGATGGGCGTTGTCAGTGTTCGAAAGCAGTGAGAGTATCAGGGTGTGAGGGACGGTATAGGGTGTTTTTATAGAGGAGGAGGATATTAGAGATGATATTATAGTGTGAGGATATAAGGGAGAGTAAAAGTATGCAAGGGAGAGCATGTAGGGAGATCATGAGGATAAGAAAGTATGAGCAAGTGGGGAAGGGTTATGAGGGTAAAAGGGAGGATGTAAGAGCTAGTATGAAGGTATAAGAACCA
Organism: Coenobita brevimanus; assembly: GCF_032717465.1. Taxonomy (NCBI): domain Eukaryota; kingdom Metazoa; phylum Arthropoda; class Malacostraca; order Decapoda; family Coenobitidae; genus Coenobita; species Coenobita brevimanus. The sequence goes on along the minus strand of NC_137051.1, from coordinate 16,469,526 downwards.
GTATGAGGGAAAATGTGAGGGAGTGAGGTAGGGTGTCAGAGCTTTTATGAGGATAGAATGTGAGGGAGTGTCCGAGAGTGTGAGGGTATAAGGGCTAGTATGAGGGGAGGATATGAGGGTGTCAGTGTTTAGGCGAGAGAGAACAGTCGAAGGGCGTAAAAGACTAGCATGACGCTCTCTCTCCTCTCGCTCTTTCTCTCTCTCTCTCTGGCCGCCCCGTTGCAGCCCACCCCAGCCTCTTGATTGGAGGGGGGGAGGTGGGAGGAAAAGAAGAGGGGTGAGGAGGGGGGGTTGAGGAAGAGGGCAGGACGCTTTATGTCATCCCTCCCCGCCCCTCTGCCCTGCCCTTTCCCTGCCCTGCCCTGCCCTAGACCTTACCCTTTTGCAACCCTACCCTACCTACCCTACTCTACCCTTCCCTCGCTAACCCTCTACTCTCACACACACTCCTCGCTTTGCAAACCACCCCAGCCTACCCTGTCTGAAAATTCCTCTCAACCCCACCTTAGCTGAGCAGAATCTTATGCCGTTGTCCAGATTATGGGATCAAATATTATCAAACCCTCCACAGTGATCCCTCCTTATATGAACAAAATCGTCCGTTGTTAGCTAGAACATAATATAAAAATACTTCATATGGGAGGATTAGTGGAGAAGCTTCCACTTCTCTCACTGACAAAGGTTCCTTCATAGCTAAATTAACCGCCTGGAGGTAGCCAATATATATCGATATATCGTTAAAAAAAAAAAAAAAAAAATAGAAAACGATTTATCATGAAGGGGTTGAATTCTGTTTTATTACTTTTTTGTTATATACATCTAATTGCACTGCCCAACAAATTTATCATAACTTCCTGTCAGTTGATCCTACACATCTGCCTAGCCTACCGAACATATCTTAACTGCCTGTCTCACATCGCACGTTTTACAAGTTTTTCCTAAATGTTCGTTTGTTAAAATTACAGCTCAGCAAGCTACTCTTAGTTCTCTCCCCATTCTTCTCTGCAATATGTTATCAGTTTGTCCTAATCTAACAACCCTTCTGATCTTACAACTTTGCATTCGTTTACAAGCCAGTCCTAATTATCTGTCACGTTACAGTTCAGCCTTGTCTTCCACGCCACCAGTGTCATACCAGTCTGTCCTTGTCTTACCACTCTGCACTGTTTCACGAACCGTCCCTAATTGCCCTCCTCATCTTACAACCCAACATTCATCTCAGTTTGTTCTAATTTCGTGTCCATACATCTTTCTTCAGCGCTTCACTGTTTTACAAGGGTATCCTAAATGCTTATCTACTAATCTTTCATCCAACGTAGCACTGTCTACAAGCCTGTCTTAACTGCTTGCCCAGTAATTTTCCTTACAATTCAAGATGGTGTTACAAGCCAGTTCTGATTGCCGGTCTAATAATCTCCGGACTAAACTCACAACAGTGACATGTTTACTAGGCCCACCATAACTCGTTTTGCTGAGTGTTCTAATTTTACCAAGCTATAATTCTATATTCCTCATACAGGATCTCTGCATCAGTGTTCATTATATTCTAATTAACGTGCGTCTTACAATCCTAGGTACTCTCCCTGTGCTATTATTCACATCCATAGTACCGTCCAGTGCTTTTGTTTAACTTTCTAGTTGTCTGTTCATATGAATGTTTCATATATCCTGTTTAACATCCCTAATTCAGTGGTCATCATATATGGATTAACCGTCTCATGGCGGGAACACCAGACCATTTTATGCAACTGAGAATAATTATCAGGAGACTGAAAGCGATAATACCATTACCATTGACCCGGCTGTGATCGGGACGTATTTAATGTTCAGTGCCAGCTAATACCAGACATGTTAGATGAGCTAAGACTGAGGCAGTTGAGGGAGCCTGTGAGAGTTAGTGTTTTATTTTACATTTATAGGAGCACCATTATCATTTTCCCATGTCTCCTTTAACATACCAAGTTCCCTCTTCATCATAAACATTCATTATTTCATATTTCGAATGTTACGTTCCATTCCTGTATACGCTTTCCATAGGTCTCATTTCACATTGTTCGTTCCGCATGTTTTATGTACAGAATAACGTGCCACATTTTCCCTTAAGAGCACCATTTCCGGCAAGCATCGTGCCTAATTCACACCATTAGCTCAGTGTCTCCCCATATGATTTTTCTACCTTCTTACCCACTTCAAAAATTTCGTGTCCACTATCAATTCTTTCGTTGTTCTTCTTAAACAACTCATCCTGATTCAGTGTCAAGCAGTATACATTAATGTGTGTGATACACTTTGTGTCCCAGGTACCATTTTCATAACGTGTCTTTCAATTCCTTTTCACATCCTTAGTTTCATGTCCACATTTAATCTTACCATGTCCCTTATCGCTGTACCAACCTAACTCAGTGTCAGCCATATAAGAATTAGTGTGTTCTATATCCACCTCATGTTATTTCCTTTTCCCCTTTCACATCTTATTTTACTCTTCCCACATCCTTCCTATCTCATTTTCCTCCCGTTTCCTTTTTCACATCCATAGTCTTTTATTCATTATTCAGTCTGTTATTTCTAGCCTACTCCTTCACATAATCTTCCCATTTCCTCCTTCCTGTCCTCAGTTCCGTGTCCATAATTTACTCCATGTCCTTCCTGTCTGGCATTCCTTCCCATATCCCATTTTGCACTTATCCCTGTCCCTTCTCTCTCTCTCTCTCTCTCTCTCTCTCTCTCTCTCTCTCTCTCTCTCTCTCTCTCTCTCACACACACACACACACACACACACACACACACACACACACACACACACACACACACACACACACACACACACACACACACACACACACACACACACACACACATACCATATTCCTTTTTACACCCCTGCCCAACAGCCGACCCCTTCCAACCTTGCCCAGCTCAGCAAAATGACCCTCCCTCCATGCCTACCCTTCTGCCTCTTACCCTACCCTCCAATTCCCCCTTCATTGCCCTGCCCTGCCCTCTCTACCCTCTGTTTGCCCTCCCCTCCCCTTCCTTCACCCTTCTTTACCTTGCCCTGCCCTTCCCTACCCTCCCTCAATCTTCCCCATCCTTCCCTTCCATCAAATAGGTAAATTCACAGGAGGGTTAGCAGGAGGGTAGGACTGATGCAGAGCACAAACGGTGAAACAGAGGATAATGGTAGTAGACAGTGATATGATGTAGGTTTAGGATTATGATTTTTGCGGACTGGCGTTAGATTGCCAGAGTCTACCTTACAAACTCAGTGGCAGTCAGAGAGTCTCGATCCCATTTCAGGAGTGTCCTCCAAACATGAGGCAAGTACTAAACCAACGGAGCCACCGAGTCGACCCTCTACATCAGCCCTGCCCTACCTTCCCATGCCCTGTCCTGCCCTCCCTCTGTGTTCTGGCCACCTTTCTTGTCCTTCCTTATGTCCAGTTTTGCCCTACCCTACCCCTTGTGACCCTACCCTTGTGCCCTACCCTACCCTTTCCCTTAACCTCCCCCTTACACAAGCCTCTCTCTCACACACACCAAAAAGCCCACATGCCCCTCTTATACGCGCCTATTCAAGCTTATGCAACATGGAGATTATGCATAGGCCTACTCAAGTGTCGGAGTTCGTAAATGCATTATGACGAAAAACATACATCATCATCATCACCATCATCATCATCATCATTATTGGTCTCACGATCCAGGTCATCATCATCATCAGTACCACTGATAGTTTCACATCATCATCATCATCACCATCCCTGTCGTCATCATCATCAATACTGCTGTTAGCTTCATCATCGTTATCACTGCAATCGTTATCGTTGTCACTTATCATCATCATCATCTGCATTGGTGTCATCGATATCATCATGATCACCGTCAGAATTATCAGCACCGTCATTTATCATCATACCCGTTTCCGAATCATTTAGCATTAGATTCTTTTTAGCTAGAATCAGCCCTTTAGACTCAAATCTGTGTAGAATCAGCCTTTATTAGATTCATACCCAAATAGCGTTTCCTCCAGTTAGCATGAGACTCACTCAGAATCGCCACTCAAAGCTAATTTAGAACGACATCCCCTGACCACTGAATCCACTGAACATCCCTCATAATTAAGAGTAAAGTCAGCCACGGAACTACCTAGCATCGTCAGAGTCACAAGTAAGCGACAAAACTGGGAACACAGCTATTGAGAATCTTGTTAGGACGACTGTCGTTAGTAAAATCGGGACCAGTAACAGTCACGTCAAAATTGCAGTTTAAAGTAAGTCATGAATAATTAAAACGACGTGAGATTTACAGTCAAGAGTAGAATTATATTATTATCGCAATTGTTGATAAATCGAAAACAAAATTACTTAGAATGATGTCAGTCAGGAGTAAAATTGGGGACAAAATGAGCCGACATCACTATTAGAATCATTTTTTCATTTGAGTCTGGTTTAGCATGAGGCAGGTGAGAGGCTGGATTGGAAGGGATGTTGTAGGAAGTTGTAAATTGCAGTTGATTTGGGTGGTCACTACTTGCCCATGTTAAGTATAGGGTGGTGGTTGTGGTGGTGGTGGTGGTGGTGGTAGGTGGGGTGGGTAGTGGTGGTGGTGATGGTGATGGTGGTGGTGGTAGATGAGGCTAGGTAGGTAGGTGTGGTTGCGAATTGTGACTGGTGTAGTGGAGGTTGTGGTTGGTGGAGGTAGGTACAGTTCAGAGTTATAAATGGGTTGTATTAGGTGGTGGTTGTGGATGTTGGTTCCCATTGGTGGTAGGTGGTGCTGGTAGATGAGGCTGAGTGGGAAGGGTAGTGGAGTTGAGTCGGTGGAGATGGTGGTAGATAAGGTCGGTGGTGGTGGTGTTGCTAGGTGGTTTTAGGAGTAGATGAATTGCACAGGGTGGTGGTTTCGGGGTCGTGATGGTGGCCGATGGCAGTGGGTGTGGTGTGGTTACGGTGGTAGGGGGTTATATAGAAGGGGAAGAGGGTGGTGGTGGTGGTGGTTTCGAGAGGATGGTAGGCGGGTTGTACGAAGTGGAGAGGGTGCTAGTTGTGAAGGTAACAGTGGTGGTAGTGGTAGTTGTAGTGGCCGAGGGTGGTTGGTGAAGCTGGGTGGGAGTTGTAGGAAGTGGAGATGATGGATGATTGTATTTTTGTGGATGGTGGTAAGTGGTTGGAGTGGTACGAGGATTATACTTGATAGTGGTAGTTGTTGTCAGGTGGATGGAGATAATGATAAATTAAGTTGTAGTGATTGTGGTTAAAGAGAGTATGCTGCATGTTGACGTTGTGCTAGGTGGGTATGGTGTTAGGCGAGTGGTGATGGGTGGAGAAGGTAGTAGATGGGATTGTAGTGGTTGTCAGAGGTGGAGAGGGTGGTATATTTTAATTGCTGGTGCGGTTGGTTGGTTGTAGGATATGGTAGTAGATATAGCTGTAGTGGATGTGGCTGGTAGTTATTGTGGTAGATGATAGTGGTAGTTCATGTTGTAGCAGATAATGTGACAAGCGTTCGTAGGTGGAGGCTGGGAGTGGTAAGAAAATTGTAGTAAGTGAAGATGGTTGTAAATGTAGTTGAAAATGATAGGTGTTGTAAAAGGATTAAGTCTTAGGAGAAGGGTAGGACAGATACAAGTCACAGACTGTGAAACAGAAGACAATTGAAGTAGACGGAGGTATGGTGTAGGTTTGGTTATTGATTGTTGCGGAAAAGACGTAAGTTTGTGAGCGTCCACCCCACAGACTTGCTGGCAGTCGGTAGAACTCGAACCCTCCACTACGAATGTCCTCTAAATGTGTGGCCAGCACTTAACCGACCGAGCCACCTAGTCGCCCAGCTAGGTGTTGGTTGTGGTAGGTGAATGAATGGTTTTGGCAGTGATAGCTGGTGAAGTTTTGAGGGTTGGTAGTAAGCCGTGGTTGATGTGAGATGGTGGGTGGAATTGGTAGGTGCAGACGAGACAGGTAGGAGATGGAGGTAGGCAAGGTCTGGGTCTGGAAAAGGATACCTGTAATGGTGTTGGTTGGTGGATAAATGATGGATGGAACAGGTAAGTGGACAAGTGGTAGGTGATGATCAAGTTAGGCATTTGCTCGGACTGATAAGGTGAGATGTGGTGGTGGTGGTGGTGGTGGTGGCTGGTGGGTAGATGGAGGTAGTAGATGAGGTGAAGGTTCGTTGTTTGGCAGGTTAGAATGATGGTAGGTAAACTCTAGTAGCAGGAAGTGGTATGTGAATGTAGGTGATGGTGTTGCTGGTCGATAAATGTACTGGTAAGAATAGTGGCGGTAGCAGTGTTGATTAATGAGATAACGCAAGTCGATTTGTGATTCCTTCGCTGTCAAGAATTACTCGTACTAATCAACAGCCTCAGTCAACATTCACAGCCCCCAACAGCAAAAACCAGCTTCAAACCACAACCACAACATGCAACAACCAAAATACTTCACATCAGTCCACCAGAGCATTCATTATCCCTCCACCATACTATCCAACACCAATCCGCTACAACCATAGCAACATCCACAACCGCATCTATAGCCACAGGCACAACCATAGTCACATCCACAACCCTAACCACAGCCACAACCACAACCATAGCCACACCACAACCATAGCCACACCACAACCACAACCATAGCCACAACCATAGCCACACCACAACCACGATCATAGCCACAACCACGACTTTAGCCACAACAACAACCATAGCCACAACCATAACCTTAGCGACAACCACAACCATAGTCACAACCACAACCATAGTCACAACCACAACCATAGTCACAACCACAACCATAGTCACAACCACAACTTAGCCACAACCAAAACCATAGCCATAACCACAACCTTAGCCACAACCACAACCTTAGCCACAACCTCAACCATAGCCACAACCACAACCATAGTCACAACCACAACCATAGCCACAACCACAACCTGAGCCACAACCACAGCCATAGCCACAACCACAACTGTGGCCAAAATCACAACCATTGCCACAACCACAACCATAACTACAACCACAACCATAGCGACAGTGGCAATCATAGCCACAACCACATCCATAGCCACAATTACAACCACAGCTATAGACACAACCATAACCACAACCACAGCTATGGTCATAATCACAACCATAGCCACAACCACAACCATAGTCACAACCACAGCTATAGCCACAATCACAATCATAGCCACAGCCACAATCATAGCCACACACAACCACAACCATAGCCACAACCACACAGCTTTCACTACCACGCCCACCTTTCCGTCCACAACCACAAAAATCACAACCACAGCAACAACCACGAAACACAACATACAACCACAACCACAATCACGGCCACAGCAAACACAACCGTACCAATAACTACCACAACCAACATTCAGTCCACAACCACCACATTCAACCACAACCATACCAACGGCTACCACAACCAGCATCCGACTTACATCCACCACAGCCACAACCACCACAACCACAGCCATCACCACAATCACCCCATCAACAATCACCGCAGCATCAGCCTAAAATCATGAACACAGCAACATCGTCAGTGGAGCTTAATTATATGCTCCAAGAAAACGCACTTACGGAAAATGGCGTAAAAGAAAATGGAATTGGGTTGGATATGACGCATTTTCTATAACAGTTGACCGAGAAAGAGAGAGAGAGAGAGAGAGAGAGAGAGAGAGAGAGTTTAAATACGTATGGATGGTTAGGTGTTAGACGGATAGGTTGATGGATGGATGGATGGATGCAGGGTAAAGGGAAGATGCAAAGTTTTTGTTGAGTGAGTGGTTGTATGGTTGGATGGATGGATTGGATGACGGATGGATGGTTGAATGAGATAATAGATGAACTGATAGATGCATGGACGGACAGATGGAAGAAGATGGATGAATATACTCTTAATAAGCTAATGAGTGGATGGGCTTAATGATAAAGGGATGAATGAATGGATGGATGGATGGAAGGAGAGGTGGGAAAGTACACGACCAGCGGGGTATTGTGTGTACATCAAAGCAATGCAGTGCCATAGTAAACAATGAAGAAAACTTCTAATCGTTTAGAGTACATTTATATAAGTAGGATAGACTGTTACTATGGTATCTGTTGTATGAGTCTATCCATCCATCCATCCATCATCCAATTCTACATTGCCCCATGAGGAGCGTAGGAGCCCAGGGCTAGGCAGTTGGTCCCGACATTTAAGATTAGACTGACCAGCCTCACTCATCCCTGAGTGGCATTACATGAACAAACAACCCCAACCACCCCTTGGATATAAACCTTCACCGGCTCAATCCGACTGGAGGGCAATAAATACCCACTAAACCACCATGTGCCAAAATTTGGCTATATGGTTACCACCCAGCGTAGTAAATGGTTTCCTGGTGTACAGGAAACCATTTGGCTTGTCACTCAGTGTAGAGTCATCCACAGGCAGAAGGAAAAGGAAAGAATGAAGGAAATAAAGACAAGAGGGAGTGTAAAGTCACCCATTGGCAGAGGGACAAGGAAAGAAAGAAGGAAAGAAAGACAGAAGAGGATGGAAGGAAAGAAGGATGGAAGAGAGGAAAGGGCAGACACCCGAAAGCAGCACTACATCGAGTGAGTGGATGGTGAGCGCCCCCACCTACCACAAAGTTTGAGTCTAACATGACAAAAATAAAGCAGGATGATTCCCTTACCCCCTCACCCCCTTCACACACACACACACACACACACACACACACACACACACACACACTTTCAGCCGGTGTAAAAAAAAATTTATATATATCATGCACTGTTGACAAAGAATGAAGCAAATATTACAGTCAGACATGCATTATAGAAAACGGTCATGGAATTTGCAAGAAATCGTAAATGGAGAACGCAGCTTCCAATATCTTAATCTATAAAGCAGCAGTAACTTCTTAAAGGGGTTTTACTCTGATAATTTCCTCCGTGATAAGGCATGGGTGAAAATTACTCTAGATTAATTTGCATCTTATTTAATCCTGAAAATGTTAAACTAAGGATCTAAAGCCAAGTATTCATAGAAGCGACATCATTTATTTATTTATTTATTTTTGTGTCATATCTTATTACTCTGCTTGGGAGTTTCATCCATATATCAGGTTATTTTTACAGCTCCCTTGAAGAATTGCTTAACTTCATTTAGCTGGTAATGTTCGTCAGTAATTTTATAGCCATTGTTTCGTCCACCTATCCAGCCATCCCTCTATAAGCCTAACCATCACTTCATCTATCCCCCCATCCTTCTGTCCATTTACTCAACCATCTCTTCATCCGTCCCTTTGTCCACAACCCCTTTATCTACCCACTCCACCCCTGCCATCTATTCCTTTCTCCATCCACTCCTACCATCTGTTCCATTCTCCGTCCACTCCTACCATCTATTCCTTTCTCCATCCACTCCTGACTATCCACTCGTCCATCATCTACTCACTCCACCCTCGACCATCCAGCCAGCGAAACTTTCCCCTAAACACCCCTCCCTCACCAGTCCAACCATCTATCCAGGCAATCTTCCATCCATCCACCTAACCATCGCTTCATCCTTCCCTCCATTTACCCATCCATCACCTTATCTATCCACCCTGCCTTCCTTCCTTCCTTCTTTCCATCCTTGCTTCCACCTATCTCTTTATCCTTCCACCTTTCTTTACCTCCATCCGTCAGTTCCTATATCCTTTCATTCAGCCACGCAACCACCTATCCATCCTTCATCCATAAAACCATCCAACCATCCGTCCTTCCACCCATCACCCGCTCATCTACGCACTCCTCCTCAAACCGTCCATTCGCCATCTATCCACCCATCCACCCAACTATCCATCAGTCCACCTTACCAGCCACACATCCATCCTCCAACCAACAAACCATCCAACTACCCATCCACCCTTCATCCTCGCAACCAACCATCCGTCCGCCCACCTACCAACCTCTCATCTGCCCACTCCACCCCTGATCATCCATCCGTCCATGTATCCACCTCACCACGCATCCACTCAGGCATCCATCCATAAACCCAACCATCTCCTCATCCATCCACCTAACCATCCATCTATCCATCCGTCCCTCCACCGGCTCCTCTACCCACTCCGGCCCTTGACCATGCCGGCGCCACAACACTTCGGCAACAAGCCCATAAAAAGAGCATTAAAAAATACATAACGCCTCTCCTTCTCACTCAAACACATTCCTCTCCTCACTAACGCTAACCTTGAACTTGGCTCTAAATTATTCTAAATCGTGGTTTGTCTGTGCTAGATTAACTATAGGAGAGTTTTATTTCTGTTTTAAATTCTCAGCTCGGTTTGTCCATGGCGAGTCAACGATAGCCCAGTTCTGTTTGTTTCACTCTATATTCTGAATTAGTTTGGTTACGCTTGGCTGAATTATAGCCGAGTTACTTTTGTGCTACGTTTTAATTTGATTGTGCCGGATTTGATGTTATCTAACTTAAAATTCCTCGCTTTAGTGCTATACAGCCCATCATAAACTAATCCTGTCTTACGTAAGCTTGCTTACCTACTCCAGCTTTTACTTTACCCTAATCTACACAAAACTCACATACCTAACCACAGCTTGCCTTACCCAGCATATCTGACTTAATCTGTTCCTACTCAGCCTTACCTGGTATATTTGTATGTTTAACGTAACTGTAAACAAACCTCACGCCTCACTAGCTTAACCTGTGTTACTTATCCAAACCTCATTTAACTGGACCTAATCTGAATTTAGCTAGACTGATCTAACGTAGCCATACCTAACTTCGTCTTACATAATCTGACTGATCCTAATCTAACCTTACCTCTCTTCTCGCCTGACCTAAACTAATATAACCAAATCTAATGCTACCTAATCTAACCCAAATTAACCTATGATTCCTTCTATTTATGCATAAGCAAATCCAACCTAAATCCTAACCTCCCCAAATCCTAACCTAACCTAACCTTTCTCTCCCTCTAACCTCACCCTGACCTCTGTCTCTCTCCCTCTCCCGTAACATTCCAGGTCATCCCCAGCCAGAAAAATGTGAATAATGAAAAAAGGAATAATAAAAATAAAAAGAGAGGTGTGGGAAGTCGGCCTGCTATGAACTTAGGCATAATTACGGACTGCCAACCATGTAACGGGAGTGAGTCTTTTATTTTTTTTACTTTTTTTTTTTTTTGCGGTTGAGGCTTTAGTGACGGGCGGGAAGGTGGTTAGGAGACAGACTTGCGGCTGGAGAAGGATGGTTGGCTGGATGAATAGTTAGATGGGATGGTGGAGGGAGGGGTGGGTGGACGGATGGTTGGTTGGATGGGATGGTGGAGGGAGGGGGGGATGGATTGTTGTAAAAATGATTGATAGATGGATAGATGGATGGTTGGTTGTATGTAAGTAGGCTATGTATGAATAGATGTGTGGATGGATGAATGGATGGATGGACAAGGGGAGGGCTGGGTAAATAAATGAATGAGTAGTGGTTTGATAGAAGGATGAGTGGACGGTTGGATGGATGGATTAATGACTGATGGACGAATAGATGGATGATTGGTTGTATATAAGTATATATGAATAGATGGATAGTTGGATGGATGCATGGGTGGATGGCTGGACAAGGGAGAAGATGCGTTAATAAATGAATGTACCGGTATAGGTGAATCGAAAAGTGGTTAGTTGAATGAAATAGATAGGAGGGTGGATCGGTGAGTGGTCGGACAGGAGATAGGAAAGCTAGGTGGATAAATGGATGGGTAGGTGGATGTTTGGATGGATGGGAAGTTGTTGGTTGGATGGAAAGAAGGTTGGATGATGAAGGGAAAGTTGAATGGATGGGTGGACGGATGGTTGGTAGGACTGACTGACGAATATGTGGTGGGTGACTGAACTGATGGACGGATGCATGGATAGCTGGTAATGTGGATGGCAGATTGATTGATGATGGGAGGTTAAACTGATGGATGGTTGGAAAGCTGGCAGGCTGGCTGGCTGGATGGATGGATGAATTGATGGAGGGATGGTTGGATGGATGAATGAACGAATGAATGGCTGTTTGAATGGCTGGGATGTTAGATAAATTGATGATGGGGTCCCGTATGGCTGAATAGGAGAAGTGGACGCGAATGGATGAATAGAAACACGTGACACTCTCATGTACCTGGCGTTTGGCTTCGTAATAAAGTACACGAGTAAATAAATAAGCTCGTTAAGCGACTTAGTAGGAAGTTACGTGAAAAATACCTAGGCGATAAAAAATAATAAGTATGTGAGTGGGTGGGTGAGTAAGAAAGAGGAGAGCATGAGAGTAGATGTTGCCATGAGATGGGTGAATGAATGGGTGAATGGATGAGGAGGAATAAATGAGACTGTATGCAAAAAATAATGAGTAGATGGGTAAGTGAATGGAAAAGGGAAAATGAAGGTAGAGGAAGAGATGAATGCACAGATGAATAAACTGATGAGGAGGAATATACAAGAATTAATGTAAAAATGAATGCGTAGGTGGGTGCTTGAATGAAGATGGAAAGATGTGGGTGGATGTAGAGATGGATGCATAGATGAGCATGTGGGTGAGAAATGTGAGTGAGCATATAATAAATAGATAAGAAGATAAGAATAATGAGGAGAATATAAGGGTGGATGAGGAGGTGGATGCGTAGATGAGTGAGTGGATGAGAATGTTAATGCAAGACTGGGAACAACAATGAAGATATGGGTAAGTAGGTGGATGAGTGAGAGAAGTGGGAGAAGATTGGTGGATAAAGGGATAGATACAAAGATGAGTGAGTGGATGAGGAAGGAAATAAGATTTACTGTATAAATAAGTGCGTAGTTGGATGAGTTACTGAAGAAGAGAATATGAACGTGGATGCTGCGATATTGGGGTGGATGAAGAGAGAGTCAGGGTGATTAGATGGTTGGGTGGATGAGGATGTAAAGAATAGGTACAAACATGGATGCTGAGGTGGATGCCGAGGTGGTGGAATGGATATCTATCTATCTATCTATATACCTAGGCTGCTTCCCCCAAGGAAAGGGAGGTAGCCGAGACAGGACGACTCACTCTCCATTTACTCATCCATTCAAAACATTCATTCGCATCTTAGCCCCAAAGGGGAGAACGGACAGATCCTCACCGCACCACACCGCACAAGGGTCAACTGGGCAATGCAATCAGTGACATCCGCAGCAGGGCCCGACAGCAGAACTGGTTTACCCCTGCCACATCATAACAGACCCATCCCCTTACCCGCACCTGACCTGACTAGCTGATCAGACCAAATGCGGGAGAATATCCCCTCAGGGCTGCGTCATCACTTATTCATTCACAATTTCTCTCCATTTATTTCTGTCACGCACAGCCACTCTTCCTTGCTCAACAGACATCCCTCTCGCATCCAGCGCTCTCTTCACACTGTCCATCCATCCTATTCGTGGTCTTCCTATCAGCCTTACACCTCTCACATCAGATCTAGTTATCTTTTTCACCAATCGCTCATTATCCATTCTCTCCATATGCCCAAACCATTGCAACACCCTCTGCTCAACTCTACCAGCCATCTCCCGAACAACTCCAGTTCTCCTTCGCACTTCATCATTTCGCACCCGATCCATACGCGTCATAAAAATGAAAACTGAAATGGGTAGACAAGAGATTAGATATAAAAATGAATGCATATGTGGATGGGTGGATGAATGAAAAGTGTGAATGAGGGTGAAAAGACTGGGTGTAAAGTGAATGCTTAGGTGGATGAGTGGATGTGAAATAATGGATGCGAAATTGATGGTTAAGTGAGTGGATGGATGCAAAAAATAAAACTAAAAATGAATGGTTAGGTGAGTGGATAGATGAAATTATGTAAAAAATGAATCGTTAAACGAATGGATGGATGTAAAAATTAGGTAGAAATTTGAATGAATAAAGAATAAATGCAAAATAGAGCAGATAGACATAAAGAGCGGGTTTAAAAAGGAATGCGTGGGTGGATGGATGGGTGGATGAATTTAAGAAATGTAAAACTAAATAAGTGGTTAGGTGGATGGGTAGATGGGTAACTTGGTGGGTGAGTGGGTGGATGGGCAGGTGGCTAGCTAGGTGGACAGATGGGTGGATGGGTAGGTGTGTGTGAGGGTGAGTGTGGAAGTGAATGAAGAGAAAGGGAGGGAGGCTTTCTGGGTGAGTGAGTGAACAGTTGGTGAGGTGGGCATTGGTGGGCGGGTAGGTGGGTAGGTGGGTGGGTGGGGGTTGGTGACAAGGCTTGGGGTGGTGGGTGTAGGTGAGGGGGAGGGGAAGGAGGGAGGGTAAGCAGGGAAAAGGGGGGTGAGGGGCGGTAAAGGCCTTAGCTGTTACCATTGACAAGAGGGGGGTGAAAAAGGAGGGGGGGGAGGGGATGGAGGAGGGGGGAGTATGGGTGTAGGAGGCATGAGGGACTCGCAGGGAAGACAGGAAGGGAAGGGAAGTATGGAGGAAGGTGAGGGTGGTAGAGAGGTAGGAAGTGAGAGAATGTAGGAAGACCATTGGAAGGGAGAACATAAGAGGATGGAAGAAAATTACATAAGAATTACAAACTTATGGAAAAGGGTGTGACCTATAAAAAATGAGGCGATGACAAGGATAACAAAGCAAAGGTCCCTCCCCTCACCCCCCACCAATCCCTCCGGCCGAAATTGGCGGGAAAAACTGAGGAGGACCACCACGAATCCTAGGAACTGTGTCGTGGAAATTTTATAATAATGGATTAATAAGTTTATAATAATGGATGCGTTAAAGAAGTTTGAGGAGAAAGTGATATGATGGAGAGTGTGGGGAGAAACAAGTAGAAAGAAAAGAGAAAGGTGGAAAGTAGAAAGAGAGGAGAAGAAATGAGAGGGAAAAAGGTAGGACAAATGTAGGAAGGAAATGTGAGAGGGAAAGAAATAGTAGGAAGGAAGTAGAGATATATTAAGGAAAAAGGGTAGCAGCATAGCAGTGGAAGAGAGAGGAAACACAGAGGTAGGAGCTAGGAAGAGGTGGGAAGGAGAAGTAACAGAGGTGGAAGGGAGAGAAATAGGAGAGAGAGATGGAAGAGAGGAGAGTAGAAGCATAGAGAAGAGAGAGAGAGAGAGAGAGAGAGAGAGAGAGAAATGGGGAAAGGAAGGGAGGAAAAGGTAGAAGATGGGATAACGGTAAGAAGAGGTAGTAGAGAAGTAGAGGAATAGAAGAGGCGTTAAAAAGATAGAGGAGAAAAATTAGTAGTAGAGAGAGGGCAAAAAGGAGAATAATGTCACAGAAATGTGTGACAGAGAGTGACGCAGAAGCTGGAGGGAAGGAGATAAAAGGAAGAGAGATAGTAAACA
Source organism: Coenobita brevimanus (assembly GCF_032717465.1). Classification (NCBI taxonomy): domain Eukaryota; kingdom Metazoa; phylum Arthropoda; class Malacostraca; order Decapoda; family Coenobitidae; genus Coenobita; species Coenobita brevimanus. The sequence goes on along the minus strand of NC_137051.1, from coordinate 16,454,186 downwards.
GTTTGATGAGGAAAAAATGCGATGTAGAGGCAGCGGAGGTAAGGGCGAGAGAGAAAAATTCAGAGGTAGAAAGGAGACATAGGAAGGCGAGGCTTGGAGAGAGGTAGAAGTGGGAGGGAGAGGGATAACAGGAAGGGAGATGCTGGAGGGAGAGGTAGCATAGAGGTGGAAGTGGGAGGGAAGTAGGGAAGGCAGGGCAACCCACATGTGTCGTGGGTGGGAGGGAAGGCCGGTCACACACACACACACACACACACACATGGCTTAGTGCTGTAACCCAACTACCTCCCTTCCTACCCTCCCCCTGTCTCTCTCTCTCTTTCTCTCCAAATGACCACGCTACCCTCCCGTCACCCCCTCTCCCCCACCCCCTCACCCTCTAAGCCTCCCACTAGCTAAAAACACAAACGAACGCTCAGGCTTGGTGGCTAGGGGAGTAGCGGTGGGGGGATGGGGGGGGAAGCGCACAAAAAAAGTGAAGATCGAAGCAGTTTTTCGTCAACATCATTTCATTTCGGTTCCCAAGAGTCGATCGTTCTGGGAATCATGGCAGTTTTTTTTTTTTTTTTCACTTTTTTCTCCCATTATAGAGAAGGAAGTTTGTTAGTCTTATGTGTTAGATATGGGGAAATAGCCAGTTTAATTTTTTGTTACCGTGCTAGAGAAAGAAGTTCGCATTTGTGTATTAAAATGTAGGAAATTGGCTGTTTTCTTATTTGTGTTGCCATAATAGAAAATTTTACTTTGTGTGGGTGTTAGAAGTGCGAAAATAAACAGTTTTATTTCTTTCTTACCACAACAGAGAATAAAGCTCTCTTTTTTTTTTTTATTAGAAAATAGGGGATACAAAAAGAAATTTGAAAAATATGCATCATGGAAGCACGCATTTATAAATCTAAGTGTTAAGGATGTGGTAGTAGGAAAAAATTATTGGCAGGAAAAATACACAGGAATATTGTGTTAGAAATGAAGAGTAAGAAATAATCTCAAAAGAGAAGAAAATGTTGAGAAGTTGCCATAGAAACAAAACCATTGTTATGCCAAAAATAAGACAGAAGTAATAGAATAATTTAATGAACAGAATGAAACACGGATTAAAATAACATGAAAACTAGAAGAAACAAGAGCAATCCGAGATTGCAAACCTCCACCAAGGCGGAGTGTGTGGTAGATCGTATGGAGATGTTAGCTTGTAATATTTGTGCAAGCATTGTGGGCATTATTTATCGAGTTAGAAGCAAAAATGTTGAAATTGTCACTATCCCACAATGGTAGACCGGAGAATCCTTTGAATATTTCCTGGATCCGGATGATCAGACGAATCACGACCAAAATATAATAGATTGTTCATTGGACCATACCCTACCCCTCCAAAAAATTTCAGCAAAATCCGTTGATAACTTTTTGAGTAATCCTGCTAACAGACAAACAGACTAACAAACCAACTCCGGCAAAAACGTAAGCTCTATGGCGGAGGTAACAGAAATAAGAAATACTGGAACAAGGGGAAAATAGTATTTACTTAAAGTACACAAAGGTAGGAGAAATATTAAAGCAAGAGAGAAATAAGAGGGAAAGTTATTGTTTCCACAGATAAGCAGGATAGATTTTAACAGCTGGAGGGGAAATAAACCTGATGGAAACAGTAGGAAAGAAGCAGGAAGGAGTGAGCCATACTGGAGTTGTTATTGTTCTTGTTGTTGAGTAAGCTTGGTCTGCCTGGCTCGCTCCTGTAGGGCCATCTTTTGCAGTGAGCCGATATTCCCTTGCGGAAGACAGCACCTCACCACAGCGAAGCGCGAGAATGGAGTAAAAAGGATAAGATTTTGTCTCGTAAACCAACCGGAAAACTAGGAATAGTGATGGGGGCCAAAAAAGAAGTACATTTCGGGGAGAAGGGGTGACCTGCTTTTTTTTTTTCTTTCTGTGTGTGTGTGTGTGTGTGTGTGTGTGTGTGTGTGTGTGAGAGAGAGAGAGAGAGAGAGAGAGAGAGAGAGACGGCAGGAACCAGTAAGGGAGAGTATGGGAGGTGGATTACTGGTGTCATAAAAGTGGGACAGTATTAGTCGTTTTAAGGAAGCACAAAAATAGAAGTTTGTAAGTTAAAAAAAAAAAATAAATAAATAAACAATTATGGGAGTAGAAAACATTACAGTTAACCCCTTGAATTAGATGACGTATTTTTTCATCTTATTCGTGCTATTTCCAGTTTCATCTTTGGGGAGACTTTTCAAACTGGAGAGGGTAGATACACCTTTCATTTGCAACCATCACTACAAAGGATGTCCACAAACCATAAAAAAAGCACGTAAACGAACTGAAGAAATGAGGGAGGCTGAGGAACATTTTGTGGATCTGGGGAGACAATGACAGACCAGAATTACAGTTTTATTTCAGAAGTAGTAGACTTAACATATAATGAGAAGTAAAGGCGAAATAATGAAGTACAGGGAAGATGGTTAGAGATATAGGAAAGAAATGGAAAGAAATATGAAAAATGGTAAGACGAGACAGAATTATGGGATTAAAGGACTTGACAGATTAGCAGTAGTAATCAGAAGTAGGAGCGGGTGGTGAAGCCGAGTTGACAAGGTACCGAGAGGGCAGGAAACCGGATGCATCTGAGAATAGTGAGGTGAGGTCTGTGTAGAGGCGGGAAACTTTCATGGCTTTACTTGAATTTGGGAAACGTTCCAGTCGCTGTATTTATAAAGCCTCGTGAGCTTAAGTTGTGATTGAAATTGCCTGTGTATACGTTTGTCTTCATCCATACAGTTTTACTCTCAAAGTTGAACGAATATCAAAGTTAAAACTAATACAAACACAGGAAAACAATCTAAACGAATTCGAATATGATCTTTGGTCATATTTCATTATTATGAAGAAAACAATCTAAACGAATTCGAATATGATCTTTGATAATAATTCATTATTATGAAGTTTTGTTTATCATGTTAGTTGCTTAGGGGTCTTTATAGGTAGTTCCCCATAGAGCTAACATGCCTGGACGTCCTATTTTTAAATGCTTTGACCAGAGAGCATACTGTACGTGTCCTATTTTTAAATGTCTTGACCAGCTACCTTATATGGCTGGACACCCTAGTTATAGATGCCTTGCCATTTTCAGCTCTCTGCCTTGACGTCTGTGCCTATGAATGAAGTTGTTCCAACGGTTCAGCTGCCTCTTGATAACGAATAACTTATTTTTATTTACTCTGACATTATGGAACAATGGAAAGCAAACAGCAACAGGGTCCCTTGTGAAAATATAATGTATGCGTCTTGTGTCACAGTACCTTAACTATTCAACTGAGTGATATACTGCAGTAGTTTAGTGCGTACTCCGACTCTTTTCTGTGACTTCTGTCCTCAGATGGAGTGACAGGAAGACGCAGATAAAAACAGAGAAATGGAATTTGGAGATTTTCTGGGACTGGATGGAACACGCCAACAACCAGTTGATATGAGTGGAAAGAGAGGGCAAAAGCCATCGGCCAGTTGGCTCAGGTTCTTGATAATAATGGAGATGACAGTACGTGAGGTATAGTTCCACCATATATTAACATTCTAGCTCCTATGACTCATTCTCAGCTGAATAAGGTTGTCTGGCATTAAGTGGAACAGAATACTAGAGTTGTCCCGACCATGAAAGGGTTAATGTATCTACCCTACTATACAGTAATGTCATATCATCCTGTCTTCTATACGATTACAAATATGTATTTTTTCTTCATTGTGTCATACTAAACATATGCAAACAGTTTTTTTTTTTTCCTTTACATGATGACAGGACAGCTCCTCCCCACTTCATCCTAACCATTTCAGCTTCTCCCACCACGTCCCTATTCCTCACTTCCTCACAACCCACTTCCTCCACCACTTCCCCACTGTTCCGCAGCTACTCCCAACGACCTTCCTCTCCAGCTTATCACACTTCTCCATACCCTACTTTCCCCCTGCCCGGTCCACTACAGCCCCCATCCCCTCACTTCCCCCCTACTCCCCTTCTCCTCCGCGCCTCCCCCACTACCACCCTCCGTCTCCATCTCCCCACCACCCTCTCGGCCCCCATCCTCCCATTCCTTCCCTCCGCACCCATCCCCCCCTCGCCCCCCTTGCTTCCCCCACAACCCCCACCTCCCCATCCCCCTCTCCCCCTGACTCCCCCACAACCCCCTCCGCCCCCATCCCCCCACTTCCCCCTCATTGATCTCCCTCACTCAGCCCGACTCAAGCATGCTCCGCGGATTTAAGAGCCATTTCAGACTTCCAGCTCCTGACCACTCAAGCTGATTGGGCAGGGCGGGTGTAGCTGAAACCTCCCCCACCCCATCTCACCCCCATCCCCACCCCTAACCCCACCCCACCCCACCCCACCCCACCCCGACACCCCCACCATACACCTCCCCAACAAAGCTGAGGCCCCCTACCTCCACCCTCGCCACATCCCTCAACTTCCATCCTTTTTTCCAGACCTTTCACCTTCTCCCTCTTCCGCCTTGGAATCCCATCCACATCCACAGCAATGCCCCCTCCACCCCATCACCCCATCATCCACCCTACTGTTCAACTCCCCCACCCCTACCCCACATGCCTCCTCTCCTTCACCACCCCACCATTTCTTCCACAACATAATCATTCCATCCACCACCTAATCATTCCCTCCACTTCCAACCCACCCACCACCCTCCAGTCCCTCCACCTCCTCCTCCCACACCTCCGACATTGCTCCTCCACCTCCTCCTCCCACACCTCCGACATTGCTCCTCCACCCCCACCTCCACATCCTCCTCCGACCTTTCTCCTTACTTCCACCGCACCGCCCCCCGGGCCTCCACCTCCAACTTCTTCCACCACTACCTTCCACGGAGTTCTGTTCATGTTCCCACTTGCCCCCTCCTTCTATCAACATCCTTTTCTCGAATTAAAAAAAAAAATGTCTTCATTAACGTGCTCAATATTATCATCATTATTATCAACATCCCCTCCGAAAAAAAAAAAAAAAAAAAAAGCTTCCGCCACCACTCTGCTTTGCGACTACATATACCGTCATTATCATCATCATCATCATCATAATCATCATCATCATCAGAACATAAGAATGTGATAATTGCAGGAGGTCAATTGATATATGCTAGGTAGCTCCTACAAGAGTGACTAAATTACTAGAATAAGGCAAAGGTAGCAAAGAAGAAGGCTCTCCCCCGCCCACTAAACCCTCCACCCGAATCCTGCAGGAAAAAAATTAGAAGAAACACCACACAGTGTAGAAAAACTGACGTGGAATTTTTTGGGAGAAAACAGACTGTCGTAGTGAACCCTGATAAGGAAAATAATAAATTAGTGACTAGGACATTTTTTTCTCTTCATCCCATATGCCATAAAGTTATCTACCCTAGACTTGAACCTCTCCATGAAATGGGCAGCAACTATACCACAAGGTAGCTTATTCCATTCGTCAGTTACTTTACTGTCAAACCATTTTCTGGTTATCGCCTTACTAAAACGAAATTTATCTAGTTTGTTCAGTCCTATAAGCTCAGTTTTAGCACCTTACTACTATCCCCCTTATTTATTCCTTTCATCCACTTTAGCACTTCAGTTAGGTCTGCCATTACTCTAAGCCTTTCTAGTGAGTGTAAATTTAGTCTTCTTAGCCTGTTTTCATATGAAAAGTTTTGAACATTATGTATAATTTTTGACATTCTTATATGTGCATTTTCTAAAGAGTTTTTATCCATTCTATAGTACGGAGACCAAAATTGCACGGCATAGGCTAAATGTGGCCTTACTAATGCTAGTTAAAAGATGCAGTGCTAGTTTAGATGTCCTATTGCTCACATTTCCAAAAATAAATCCTAGGATCCTATTTGCTTTATTTCTCGCATTAATACACTGTTGCCTTGGTTTAAGGTCATTATTAACCATGACTCTTAAATCTCTCTCGTATTCCGATTTATTAATTTATTAAAGTCGTATGTAGTATCTTCAGTGGTACCCCCCGATAAACATTTTATATTTTTGCACGTTAGGTTCCATTTCCCATTCCTTAGACCATTTGGACAATATATCGAGATCCTTTCGAAGGTTCCACACGAAGGAACAATCTCGGCTCTGAATTATTTGTTTTAAACGCGATTGAATGAATATATCAATCCTGAATTCTACATTGGCCAGCTCATGCAGCCCTTATTGTTAGTCGCGTTTTCTTGCATGGTTTCTTGTTTAATTGTGGCTGGCACTTCTACTCTTCAGAATTAACTGATTCCGACCAAACTTGGACACAATGACCAGCCTATGACCTAGTTGTGTCCTCAAGGTTTGGTTGCTAGGCAACCACTCGTTGCCTAGCAATGACCTATAAACCATATTTTTCGAACCTTTCACGTTTTGAGCTGTAGAAGCATTGCTAATGGATATAGAAAGCTATGACTTCTTTAGGCATAATCTTGAAGTCATTCCCTATCGGATATATGCCATCCATTTTTCTCTCTTTCCTTTGGTTTTCGAGTGGTAACCCTGTGAAAATTCGTCTCGGCATCCCTAGCAACCAGTACCGGTTTTCAAAAATGCCCCCCTAGTTCTCCAGTGGCCCCATGGAATTGAATGAAAGTTGGCATACTTACAGACATTGACCAGACTACAACTTTCTGCTGTTCACCAATGTGCAACATTGGCCATGTCAGGGGTCATAGGTCATCAAATTCAAAAATGGGGAAAATAGCTAAAATCACAACTATGCTTGCGCAAAATGCTAAGACTCCTAAGATTATTAAGCGATGGCCATGATTCTTGGGTGGAATGTTGCACTGGAGTACCTCCATACAAAAGTGACATTTAGTGTCAAAACTCTCCTCCAGTTGCTCGCAGCACCTCCTAGAAATTGTATATACCTCTGATGGGCTATTCCACAAATTTCAAGTTCCCTAGCTCCACAGTGAGTGGATGGAATCGAATTATACTTTGCATGCTTATAGAAGTTTATGAGTACTACAAGTTTGCTACATTTATGCGTGACCTATATTCGCCAGGTCAGGGGACAAAGGTCATCAAGTACAGAAAATATGAAAAGTACTAAATTACGACCTTGCTTGCACGAAGTACTAAGGCTCTGAAGATTATTAAGCCAGGGCCATGATTCTTGGGTGGGATGTTGTCCTTCGGTACTGCCATACAGGAGTGACTTTTCATACCAAAACTAACTTCCAGTTGCTGACAAAGCTTGGTCTGCTTAGAGCTGGTCATCCCCGCCTGCCTGCTTGTCATATTTAATAATTCATTGTATTTCTCACTGACTTCCTCACCATCATCAGTATCACAACTATCATTCTTATCATCGTATTTATCATCATTATCACTGCTCGTTTAAAGACCGCCTTCGGCGGCCTTTCCACTCAATGTCAAGAAGGCTGTGTTACAGTAACTTCAATGCCCACAAAGAAAATGATCCGCCTAAAGGCCGCCTTCAGGTGGTCATCACTCAATGTCAAAAGGCCAGAAATGAGCCATACTTCGGGAACCAGTGGCCTGATTGGATTGGAAATTGTTTTATTCAAGTTGGAGCATTTTAGCAGTACTTTACTCTAACAGAAATTGTGCTACAGTGCGCCGGTTTCCCTGTGTTACGGTAACAAACGGACAAACCAACAAACATAAAGAAATTGGATCATTATAATATAGAGGATAGAGAGTTAGAAGATCGAAAGATCATCCTCTTCCTCTCTCCTCCCCACCACCATCATCATCATCATTATCACAGTTCCCCATCAACTTAATGCGCTCGTAGGGAGAATCCACAATGCAAACTAGTAAACTAATGAAATAAAACAAGGATGACTGAAAAGAACTAGTTAAATAGGCCACACAGTCATTCATTGTACAGCCATTCAGTTTTTTTTTCTTTATTCTCCTTCCAGCAATTGACTGTATAGTTATTCTCTGTCATATCATAAAATTATGCACACTCCGCGTTATTTACTCATCATTTTTAGTTTTATTTTTACCGCTATTCACCGTCTTTATGCATTCAGCTATTCAGTTCTTTAGTTTAATAACGCCGTGGTTTGCCATGACAGGCGCGAAAGATGTTGAGGTGATCCAGATCTCTCTCTCTCTCTCTCTCTCTCTCTCTCTCTCTCTCTCTCTCTCTCTCTCTCTCTCTCTCTCTCTCTCTCTCTCTCTCCTTAAATAAAATCCGACCCGCAGTACCTAATTCAGTAATTTTCATGCCTGCTCCACGTCAAGTATGGAAGATGCACAGATAATGCAAAGCCTAGGAGCGTAGACTCCTGAGGGAAACCTTCTGTCAGTTGAGTGGCGTTATATATATATATATATATATATATATATATATATATATATATATATATATATATATATATATATATATATGACTCCTGAGGGAAACTTTCTGTCAGCTGAGTGGCTTTAGAGGGAGAGAGAGAGAGATGTATGTACAGTATATGGGAAGTGGGGATATAGGAAGGATAAGGCGGATGGGTGGGAAGAGAATTTTAGGAGACCGAGGAGGCGACATCAGGTATATAAGTGAGTGACCCTACCTGTGGCAGGTGGTGGGCGAAGTGGTGGTGGCGGTGGCGGTGGCAGGTCCTTCGTCCTATTATTGTCTGATCGCTAAATGACACAAAAAATGGGGTGTGTGTTTGGCTGTCGGTGGGTGTGGATTTGTGGGTATGTGTGCGTGTGGGTGTATGTGGGTTGTGTGGGTGGGTGTTTATGTATGTTTAGGTATGTGTGTTTGTAGGTGTCTGTGATTTGTTGGGTATGTGCGCGTGTGGGTGTGTTGATATGTGTGTACGAATTTGGGCGTATTTATGTGTTTGGTTGTGTTTCTAAGTGCATCCGAATTTGTGTGTGTGTGTGTGTGTGTGTGTGTGTGTGTGTGTGTGTGTGTGTGTGTGTGTGTGTGTGTGTGTGTGTGTGTGTGTGTGTGTGTGTGTGTGTGTGTGTGTGTGTGTGCGTGCGCGCGCGCGCGCGCGTGTGTGCGTTTTAATTTCCGGTTAATGCCCCTACGTGTGTGTTATGTGTGTGCGTGCGCCTGTGAATGTGTGCGTGTGTAAGTAAGCAAACAAGTACAACAACTGCTCGTGCAAAGTTTGGGTGTTATGGGGAAGCAAGTGACTGCTTTTAAGAGGCGACCAATTCTCTCTCCAACTTTGAAACCGCCCTGAAAAAAAAAAAGAAAAAAAATAAAAAAAAAGAGAGGTGGGGAGGAAGAAACTGGCAAGAACCTGTTTATTTACCTTCAGTTATCAATGTGGGGCTTTCGGTATTATTAGTGTGTTATTAAAATTTTCCGTTCAGTGACATGCTCTTGATTTCAATTTTTTTTTTTTTTTTCCAGACGGCTTTATTCAGCACTTGAGAGACTTTTCGAGCTGAAGGGGTTAAGTGCGGCCTTCAGTAACTCCACGACTATAGGTCCTTCCGAACTTGATTTTATTTATTTTTTTTAAAGAGAGAGAGAGAGAGAGAGAGAGAGAGAGAGAGAGAGAGAGAGAGAGAGAGAGAGAGAATAAATATCGCACTGCGTCATTGAAGTAAAGACTGAGCAGAGGACGTCCCGGTAATTTTCGCCTTGCTGCCACTAAACGATTTTATTCCGCCTAGGTAGAGTACCCAGGTAGGAATGGAGCTGATGGGGGCTTTATCCATCCTCTCCAGCTCGAAAAGCCTATCGCAGTTTACATAAAGTCGTCAGGAGACAGCAAGAATAAGCTAAGTAATACGTCATCGGAGTGAATGGATTATTGTAGGTGCTGTTAATAGTGCCAAGTATTTAGTTTTGGAGCTCAGATGCTGATGTGTGTGCTGGGTTATTGATAAAAATGTTATCGCTGTCGGGGTTCAGTAATCAACGGTGTAGGTGTTAAGCTCCAATTATGTATTCAGTGTCAGTGTTCAAATGTCGGTATTGGTGCTCACTTATCAATATAGGTGCTGAGCCGTAATTATTAGTGCTACAGTATCGTTACAAAAGTTAAACTAATCTGCAGCTTCAGAAGTTATCAGTACAGATGTTATAACTGTAATCTGTACTGTTATTAATAGTGGTGTTACCAGCACAAGTATTAAATTATCAGTATATATGCTAGGATATTAATGCAGTTGTTAGGTTATGATTATATAAATACAAGGGCGAAAGTGTACAGTCTGGGACGAAAGTTTACCTCTTATTCCATCGCTTTTGCTTCACATTTACAGCATGTTCGTCATTTCCCTCCCTGACGCATTATTCCAAAGCACATTCAATGAGCAGAGAAACATACCAGGTCTCTCAGCTTTCGAATATAATTGCCGCCGGAGGAAACTTGGAAGTAGAAGAGGTGAATATTAGACAACCTTCTGTCCCCGTTTGTACGCTGTCAAGATGCAGTACCGGTAGGCATTATCAGTAAAAGCGTTAGACACATTGGAGAAGGATGTTGCGTTTGAACTCTTCATTACGATGACCTTTTATTATTTCTTTCACTTGACGTTTGTATTCAATTTGAAAAACTTTACGGAGTAAAAGGATTTACAAAGAAATCATAAACTTTTTCACTATTAAAGTACCTTCCGTAACTAAATAAATTCGCCTGAAGGCAATAAAGAATAAAAAAATTAAATCGATAACATAGATAAAACCTTATAGTACCAAAAAGTGTTAAGCTTATCACTGAAATCATAAAGATATTTTGTATTTATTATCTGGTTTCTGACTAATATTTATAAATGATACGTTTTACCTCATTTGCCACACGATATTGAATAATTAATGGAAATGAAGCCAGCATAATTATTTAACCTGATTATTCAAAGCTACAGTATTTAATCTGGGGTTTGACCAGTTATTTATTCTTTCATCCTTCCAGCAATCCACCTACCCATTCATCCATCCATGCCCTCATCCATAACGACAACATTCATTTCATATCGGTCATTCCTGGCGTTCGTCCGTTTTCATGCTATCCAAACATGTAAATAAGTCATCCATTCTGTAATAATCTTTTTCATCCACGTATTCCACTCTAAATCCGTTCTTTCATACTCTTTTACCATATGAATTTCTGACCGTCTTATCATTCATCTTTCTGACTCCCGACCCTTTCAATAGTTCTCTTACCAAACCATCCAGCCACTTATGCATACCTCCGGCCATCGTTCAAACAATCATCCGTCCATCTCAACCATCCATCTCCTCGTACTGGCCCTCACATAGTCATCCATCTTTGTATGTTCCCATCCAACTTTCCACCCATCCAAATTGCATCCCATCAACCATCCATCCTCCTCATCATGCTATCCATCCGTCCATCCACCTTCCCATCCAATTATCTGGCATCAGTCCTGACAACTATCCACCTATCCTTCAAGCATCCATTCTAAAATCCAGCCATCTTGTCAACTATCCACTAGCTCATTTAGTCATCCAGTCATACAGCCATTCAGTCATCCAGTTAATCATCCATCTAAGTATCCACCCTCCTGTCCACTTAATTTCACATCATTTACCTACTCACCTAATCATCCAGTCGTCCAACCATCCACTGTTCCATCCAACAATCCATCCACCTAATCACCCAGTCATCCACCCATATGCCAATCGATCCAACCATTTATCCACCTACCCACCCATCTATCCATTCCTCCCTGCCTCCCAATCCATTCATACATCCATTTCCTCATCTACTCACCCAACCATCCAGTCATCCATTGCCCAGTCAGCTATCCATCCGCCTACCCACCTATCCACCCAGCCCTCCATCTATTTATCTAACCATTCATCCACCTACCACTCTACCCACCCAATCATCCATCCATCCACTAATCCGTTCAACCATCCATCCTTACACCGCAGCGGACCATCCATCTCATCTTGACCCTCCCTCTGTCTCCTTCCTTCCCTTCTTTTCCCTCTGACCGCCTCCCTCCCTCCCTCCCTCCCCCGATCTCATTCTCCATCCCCTCCGCCTCTCTCTGTCTGACAACCACTGATCTTTCTCACGCTGGTCTAGATATTGCTCTTTCACATCTTACTCTCGATACTTCCTTATTTTTGATCATGGGTATTGCTAACACTCATCTAGGTATTTGCTCCTTCACACTTTTCGCTGCTCCAGATACTCCTTATTTTAATATAGGTATTGGTCACACTAGGTATTGTTCTGATCTTTCTCACGCTGATATAGATATTGCTCACACTTATCTTACATGCATTCCACTCTCAATACTCCTCACATTGATTTGGATATTGCTCCTTCACGCATTACACTTCTCTAGATAACGTTTATTATGAGCAAGAATTCAAGGAAATTCTCTTACTATCCTATTGGTCTTAGTAGTGTCAACATTATTCTCACATATGCTGCTCTTCCGTATTTTCTTAGTTCCATCCTAGACTTTCCTCCCTTTGATCTAAATAGTTGTCTTCTTTCTCCTTCCCTCTGACCTCAACCTCCCTCCCTCCCTCCCTCCCTCCCTTACCTCTCGCTATTGTCTCACTCTGATCCAAATATTGCGCTTTCATGCATCACAATGCAGTCGCTGTTGCATATGTTGATCTAGATATTGCTGACATTGATCTTGATAATATTTACTCAGATTACACTACTAACAGTATTGTGCACTATAATAACCTCTATATTGCTCACACTAATCTAGATCTTCGTCTCCCACAACCTACAGTGTTCTTATACTACTTTGGATTGTAATATTTTTCTCACTACCTTGGATGTTACTTATTCCGATCGCGAATTTACTCTTTAACATTTCACTGTCGCCGCAGCAGCAGCAGTAATAGTAAAGGTAACAGTAGTAGTAGTAGTAGTAATAGCAGTAGTAGTGGTGGTAGTAGTAGTAATAGTAGTAGACTCATCTGAACATGAAACTGGTGGATTACAGGCCGAAGTTACCTTTCCTCTGCAGGCCATCATTCTCCTTTCTGGGAATAGGGAGGGGATTAAGGAAAGTTTGTATAACCGGGAAGCTCCACCGCCTGGTCATATTAGTGCCACCACGTGAAGGCTTCTCCCCCCTCCCCCCCTCAGCACCTGTCGTAGAAACTGCTTATATTGCTCTAGGTATTTCCCCCATTCTTTCCCTTCCCTCTCACCGCCTGCCTCCCTCCCTCCCTCCCAAACACCCACCTTTATTTACCCCCCCTCGCCTCGACTAGGACATACTATTTATAATACTCACACTGATCAAGATACTGCTCTGGAACACACAAGTTTACTCTTGATACTGCTTATTACGACCTACATATTATTCTGGTCCTTTCCACAGACCTAGCAGGATTATTGCTCTGATCATGCTCATGCATAGATCAAGATATTGCCCTAATTGTTTTCACACAGGTCTAGTAATTGTGTTTATGTACACTGTTCCTTAGTGTTCAATTTGGTACTGATATTGCTCTCTCTCTCTCTCTCTCTCTCTCTCTCTCTCTCTCTCTCTCTCTCTCTCTCTCTCTCTCTCTCTCTCTCTCTCTCTCTCTCTCTCTCTCTCTCTCTCTCTCTCTCTCTCTCTCTCTCTCTCTCTCTCTCTCTCTCTCTCTCTCTCACACACACACACACACACACACACACACACACACCAAACCCTACACTTAATACACCGTCGTTCCGGGAATCTTACGACACCCCTTACGTGTTGCGTCGGATCGTACAGCCCACCGCCTCGCTCTTACTGGGAATCATGCTTGGAAGATGAGGGGGTGACGTCACGGTACTAATCACAATCACAATCATCCCGCTGCGGTACGAGAGTTGGTGGGTGGTTAAACAGAATGACAAATAGACCGAGAGAGAGAGAGTTTTTCTGTGTAACCCCTACACTGGGATGACGTCTCATGCATTGTATTTTGGTCCAGTCATCCGCCTGCCTATAAGAATACAAGAAGATAAGAAGAGAGGATTACTGCAGTAGGTCAGTTGACCCATGCTATGCAGCTCCTACATGAGTGACTAAAATGACAGAATAAGACAAGGATATCAAAGAAAAAGTCTCTCCCCCGCCCATCAAACCCTCTAGCCGAAACAGGCAGGAAAAACTAAGAGGAAGCACCACGTAGTATAAAAAAAAAAAAAAATTGGCAACGCTACGCTGTTGCAACTCTCCATCTGACCAAGCACATACCCTCCTCCTCCCTGCACACCTAACCAAGCGCATAACGGCCCTCACCTCCACCCCCTCTGTATAATACTTAAAAACTCAAAAATTTTAGTAGTTTATCAACGATAATAATAAAGTTATGAGCTGATCTGATGAAATTATGACATGCCTTTTTCGTTAAGGCAGCCTTTTTTATGATTACATAATAGGCACACTCATGAAACTTGGTACATAATTAGATATGCATATAATCATTTATCATGCACTTTATCTGCCTCCTAGGTGTAATAGTTGCATAGTTTTAATAGAAAATGCAATAAAATAATCAGTTTAATGTATTTTTGCAATTTCATAACATTATATAATCTCATGGCATTCTAACTACCAAAAGGCACCAGGAGGCATATTAACATATATTCCTGGAGGCTTTGAAACCTGTACCTGTAAGAGTTTCTGAGTCTTAGCCCAGAAACGAAAAACTATTGTTTTTATTATTATTAAAAAAAAAAATAAAAGCTACTTCAGACACTCCATTCCACCTATCAGAAGGCACCAGTTCACTATAGACACATAACAATGTGAAATTTCATGATTCTGTAGTGAATACTTTCTGAGTTCTTTCCCGGAAGCGAAATCCTTATGCCCAGCCAGCCACCCTGCCGCCCATCTCTACGGACGGACACCTATTGACCCCAGTGATAACAACAGCCACCTCCGACTTTGTCAGGTAGAGGGTAAAAAATGGCGTGAACATTTTATATAAAAGTGCGAAAAGAGAAAAGGGTCTACCGCAGTGAAACCTGAGAAAGAAAAAGAATGAATTAGTACTTGTTATTAGATATTTTGAAATCCAATCCTTACTTGTCATATGCTTGTAAAGGCTATGCTTGAAAATCTCAATGGAAGGCGAAGCAACTACAGCACTAAGTAGCTTATTCCATTCGTCCGCTGCACAATTGACAAACCATATTCTACCCATTTCCTTAATAAAACGGAATTTATTTAGTTTGAAACCATTACTTCTAGTTCTGTCTTTTATGCTCACTATAAGTACCTTGCTAATATCTTCCTTATTTACTGCCTTCATCTACTTAAACACCTCAGTTAAGTCTTCCTTTACTCTGCTTCTTTCTAGTGAGTGCAGATTTAGTCTTTTCAGTCTGTCTTCTTATCGAAGGTTCCGAACATCATGTATTATCATCGTCTTTCTTCTCGATGTACTTTCTAACGAACTTTTATAATACGGACTGTACGGTATAGTCTACTTTGGATGTCCTATTGTTCACTCGTCGCGATATAAGTCCTAGCACCGTATTTGGTTTATTTCTTGCATTAATACACTGTTGCCCTGGTTTAAGGTCTTTACTAACCGTGGCTCATATATATCGCTCATAATCCGATTTATTGTGTCTTATTTGGCTGCGTTAAATACTTTACATTTTTCCACGTGAAATTCCATTTACCAAGCTTTAGACCATTTGTACAATATATCGAGGTCCTTCTAAAGGTTAGCACGGCCATCAGTTGAGTTGATGATTCGCCCTACTTTTGTGTCATCGGCAAATTTGCTAATACTTCTAGAGGATTCCTATATGTAGATCATATATATATATATATATATATATATATATATATATATATATATATATATATATATATATATATATATATATATATATATATATATATATATATATATTACACAGTAAGGGCTCGACTACTGATCCCTGTGGTACACCGCTAGCTATAGTTCCCAGTCCGATTTAGCACCGTTTAGTAAAACTCTCTGGTTTGGTTCTTTGAGTCAGGGCTCCATCCATTTCAAGATATCACCGTCTATACTTCTGTCTACTCAAACAGTCATCCACCTACCTTATCCTTCCGTCCATCCAAGCAATCATCCCCCAACTTATCCTTCCATCCACTCAGTCACCTACCAGCCTATCCGTCCATTCCCCAATCACTAACCTAACCTTTCATCCACCCAAACAATCCTCCTCCTACTTATGTTTCCGTCCATTTAAGTAATTATCCACTTACCATAACTATCCTATCCTCCCAAACAATCATCAGCTCCCCATTCGTCTGTCCAGCCACATCCACCCACCTATTCTTCCTGTTATACATCTGGTCGTTGAATGACTCCACATCACTAGCAAGATCAAAACTCAAACTGGTCAGCTGGATCAGTTCAACCCCTCTCCTTACAAATACAGTTTATTCTAATATATCCATCACCGGTGTCTATCATCTGTCTGTGTATCAAGTTGTCTGTCCAATTCTCTACCAGTCAGTCTGTTCCTGTCTATCTATCTGTATCTATTTTTTTTTTTTTTTAATCACAGAACAGAGGAAGGAAAAACAGATGAATAAAAAAAATAATCCATACACCAGGTTACTGGTGTCCTCTGTTCATAAAATATCTCTAACAGTTAGACTTGAACAGCTGTAGGTTAAAGTTTGGAGGGAAACAACTCTGGGGAAGCGAGTTCCAGAGAGATGCAATTCGGGGACTGAAAGAGTTCTGATGGGCAGAAGTTCTGCAATATGGCTGAGTGACATTCCAGTCATGAGCGCTACCAGATGCCCGTGTAGCACGAGGGAAGGCATGGAGAGGTGGCACCATGGACGCAACTTCGTCTGAGCATTTGCCATAAAAATATCTGTAATGCAAGCGAGGCAACATTTCTTCTTGTAGGGGAGGTAGTTTATTTGTAATGGCAGGGTTGTTAATAATTCTAACAGCTTTGTTCTGAATTTTGTCTAGTTGTTTTAATGCAACCTTTCCACATCCATTCCACAAGGGTGAGCAATATTCAAGGTAAGAGCGCACATGTCTCTAATAAATTATAGCTAACTGCTCGTCAGCGAAGAAGTTACGGACTTTGTACAATAATCCAAGTTTCTTTGAGGCGATTTTAGCAAGTGATCTAACATGAGAGGTCCAGCTGAGGGCATTGTTAAGTGAGACGCCGAGAATTTCAATACTTTTGGAGATGGGACTATTAGTAGCACTGAAGGTAATATATAAATCTGGCAATATGTGTCTATTAGTAAATTGTATATATTTAGTTTTACTAGCATTAAATGAGACAAGGTTGTTTTGTCCGTCCCCATTCACTGATCATAGATATGTCTTGATTTATCTCTTAAACCTAAGGAGGCGCCTCTTCACATATTCAATCTAACTCGTGTCTGTCTCATAATGAATCATCTTCCTATGTCTGTATAATCACCTAACCTTACCCTGCATGTGACCTAACCGTCCAGCATTACAACCCCAACATGGTTCATCATATGGGCTCCAAAATTCATGTCTCTCTAATGCTCTTTATACCCAACCCTCCTTACGTAATGCGGTGGGGGAATGACTTATCGTAATCACGGTACGACGGTTTGGTGTGGTGGTGTGACAGTGAGCTTGTGGTGTGGTGGTTTGGTAGGAATGGTGATGTGACTGAGCATATGGTATGGAGGTGTGGTAGGTGTGACTGTGAGCTTGTGGTGAGTTGGTGTGGTATGGTGATGTGACTGAAAAAGTATGGTGGTGTGGTTGGTGTGATTGTGAGCCTGTGCTAAGGTGTTGTAGTAGGAATATAATGGAATGGCGGTGAGGTTGTGGTATGGTGGTGTGGCTGGTGCTGTTGCTGTGATAGGTACTGGCACGACAGTGGACCCATGTGAAATGGTAGGGTCATGTGACAGTTTGGCAGGGGTGGCAGTTGATATGGATGGTAGATGGACTGTGTGGTAGTGGTGAGTGGTAGTTATGGTGGTATGGTGGCTGTGGTAGAGTGGTAGTTGCGTTAATGACTGGTTGGTGTAGTAATTGTGATATGTGTGCTAGATGTGGTAGTAGTAGTGTGGTGCTATGATGGCATCGTAGTTACAATGGTAGGATGATGTGCTTATGGTGATGTGGTATTTGTGATAGTTATGTGATCAGTGAAGCACATGTGATAGTGATGTAATTTTGTGGTACATGCAGTAGTGATGTAATTGTGTGATATATGATGGGGATGTGCTTATTGGACATATATGGTAGTCTTAGCTTGTGCAATAGATACGACAGTGTCAGATGTGGTAGGTGTGGCAGGGGAGTGTGACATGGTTGTTGTGTGGTGGTTGGTGCGAGGTGAGAGTGCGGCGGTGAAGTGAAGTGTGGTGGTGGTGGTGGTGTGGTGTGGAGGCCTCCCTCTCCTTGACGCCCGTGAAGAGGAGGAGGAGGAGGACGAGGAGGAGGAGGAGGAGGGGGAGGCAGAGAGAGAGAGAGAGAGAGAGAGAGAGAGAGAGAGTCGTATTTGGCGGGGCGGTGCGTGGGCGGGGCTTCGAAGGGGGACAGCCAACCAGCGTGCTTCTTCCTTCGCCCGCGCACTAAATAACTGACGATCGAACTTCCCTCTTTGTGAATTGACAGGGGACGCACAGATTTTATCACTCTGCTCAAAGTGGTCTATTTTCGTGATCTTGGTGCAATTACCACTGTTTCAACCGTGAGTATGTCCAAGCTTGGTGTCCTACGCTTTCGTTGGTGCTTACAAGAATGGGTCTTGTGTCCCCTTCAGGCTAAGTAAGGGAAAAAAGTTGAATTGAAGAAACGAATGTGAAGGGGGGACCGAGGCGCTCTGAGTCCGCCTTGCTGGGTGATTGTAGCAGTATTTGTTTGGTGTGATTGAAGTAGGAACGTTGGGAGGGACGCCAGCCAGCCAGCCAGCCAGCCAGCTTCACTCTTTTCAAAGCTTGAGTCCTCCCCTCCTCCTCCTACTCCCCCTCCTCTCGTCCATGCCTCGCACTCCTCTCTTCTCCCTACCCCCCTACACTCGGTCACGTCCCCCCCTCCACCCTCCCCTTCCCCATGTGTTCTTCCCCCATCCTTCTCCCTCTCCCCACCCCATGCCATGTGACTGGGCCGCGCGCGCGAGAATTTTCCGCGTTTTCGTATGGAGTTTAGAATTGTAATTGATTTATGGCCGGGCGATGACAGATGGCGTTGATGACTAGCACACTGGCTGGGGGTCATCAATGAGGGGTTTTAGGTTCGTCAACGCCTGCATCACACTAGCATCACTCTAGCTGGACCAAGGGCGTGAGGGAACGGGATATTTTCGGAGTACAAATCACGAAACCATTGGGGGAAACATTTCCACGATTGCGGATACTGCTGGTCGCGCGGTGGGCAAGGCAGCGGAGTAGGAGGAGGAGGAGGTAAGGGTGAGAGGAGGGAGAGAGAGATAGAGAAAGAGAGAGCCTGGTGTGTTCCTCCCCCGGCTTAGACCGCCCTCCTGCCTGCCTTCACCACCACTACCACCATCAGCAGTCTAGCTCGGAACCGCCACCATTGCACATCTCGTACCCTCCGACTATTACCCAGCTACACCTTTTCTCTTCCACAGCCCTAAGCCTAGACACGTAAGTTCTGAGTTTCCTGAGCCCGTGTGTGCGTGTGCGTGTACACTCCGTGTACGTGTAGTGTGGCGTGCTGGAGGATTTGCGTCTTGCCATGTGCGTGTGTGTGTACAACTTAAACGTGGACCTCTCTCTTTCTCTCTCTCTCGCTCTCTCTCCCCGTTGGTATTGATTACTTTAGGAGATGAGCGGAGCGCGGGTCTCCCTAGCTTGGACAGTGACAGTGACCAGGGCGGCTTGAGGAAGGGATGCGGTAAGGCGAGGGGGGAGGGGTGGGGGAGGGGAGGGGGGCGCGGGGGGCGAGAAGAGGGGATGGGAGTGGGGGGAGGGAGGGTCGAGAAGGGACAAAGGGCTGTAGGTGGAGGAGGGGGAGTGGTGACGAGTGTTGGAGGGGTGGGAGGGGGGAGGAGGATTTAGGGAAAGGAAGGGGAGGTGAGTGAGAGGGAAGGGATCACGTCTTGACCCCTCAGCCTCCCCATATCCTCTCCCCACCCCACCTTCCCTCCTTCTCCCCTCTCTCTTTTCCCCCTCCCCCTCCTTTTCCCCTCCCCTATCTCACCTCTGCTCTGTCCAACTGTAAGTCCTCCCCCCTTCTCACTCCCACACCCCTCACTTCCTTCTGTTCCCTCAATGTCCCCTCATATTTCCCCTTCCCTCTTACCCACATTCCCTCACTCCTTCCTCTCCTTCTCCTCACTCACTCATTTCCGCTCAGTTTGCTCCATCACTCACAAGCCCTTACTTCCCCCTCACCCACATCCCCTCACTTCCCCCTCACCCACATCCCCTCACTTTCCCCTCACCCACATCCCTCCCTTCCCCCTCACCCACATTCCCCCACTTTCCCCTCACCCACATCACCTCCCTTCCCTCTCACCCACATTCCCCCTCACCCACATCCCCTCACTTCCCCCTCACCCACATTAACACACTTCCCCCTCACCTACATCCTTTCACATCCCCCCAACCCATATTTCACATCCCCCTCACCCACATCTCACTTCCCCCCTCACCCACATCTCACTTCCCCCCTCACCCACATCTCACTTCCCCCTCCCTCACATCTCACTTCCCCCCTCGCCCACATCTCACTTCCCCCTCCCTCACATCTCACTTCCCCCCTCGCCCACATCTCACTTCCCCCCTCACCCACATCTCACTTCCCCCCTCACCCACATCTCACTTCCCCCTCCCTCACATCTCACTTCCCCCCTCGCCCACATCTCACTTCCCCCTCCCTCACATCTCACTTCCTCCCTCGCCCACATCTCACTTCCCCCCCTCACCCACATCTCACTTCCCCCTCACCCAAATCTCACTTCCCCCTCACCCACATCTCACTTCCCTCTCTTATCCCCTCACTTCCCCGCTCACCCACATCCCCTCGCTTCCACCTCTCTTATGTCACAGGTCCCCCTACCTCACAGGTTCCCGTTTCCCCATAAATCCCCATACATTATCCCCTAGTCATCAACATCCCCTTATTTCTCCCCATAACAGATCCCACTGTCCCCAATATAATCCTCGTCTTTCCCACAAATAGCTCCCCACACTACCCCAAAAATTCCCCTTCATCCCCACACTCCCCAGCAGACCATTTCTTCCCCCACGTTTTCCCCAAGGTCTTCCTCCCAACATTTTGCCTTAAGTCTTCTTCCCAACATTTCACCCTTATAAGGTCACTTCCCCATATCCCCCCCCCCCAGAACATCCCCGTCACCATCGTCCCCGACCTCCTCCATAATCCCCAAGTTCCCCCACAAGTCCCCTGAAAGTTCCTAGTTCCCCCGAAAGTCCCCCTCTCCTACCCCACCGACCACCCCCGCACCATTTCCGGCGTGCTCTCGTATGGTGTCTGGACAAGAGAGACTCCGTGTTGTCCCCACCCGCTGCTGTCCCCGCTGCCTCCCCCCCCACTCCTTCCCATCCCCTCCTCCCCTCCACTCTGCCCCTCCCCCTCCCCCCCTCACCTCGGCTGGCGGGGTCCCCAGTCTCCGCTTTACCCTCAGTGGAAGCCGAACCAACCCACCTCCTCCGCTTGCTGCGTCCCCTCCTCACCCTAGCTAGCGTCGCTCCCCTCACGGTAATAATTCAACCCAGACCAACTTTTATTTTTCAGTTCTTTTTAGCGAGATGTGTAACTGTGAATGTTTAATGGGTTATAATTGTGTATTTGGTGTTTGTGTTTTTTGACACTCGTTTCTTACAAATGTCTCTCCCCAGAAGGCAGTAATTCAACGTTGATCAACTTTTATTTTTTTTATTTTTCGCGATATGTGGAACTGTGAATGTGAAATGGGTTATAACGGTGTGTTTGGTGCTTTTGTGCGTTTTTTTTTTTTTTTTTTTGACATCTTACAAATTCTCTCTTCACACGATAATATTTCAACCTAGATTTTTTATAGTGATATGTGGAGTTGTGAATGTTGAACTGTGAATATGATTATTTTAGTTATTATGTGTTAGTTTCTTTGCCCGGACATCCCTGGTACAAACATCACTCCTTCCTCAGTAATAATTCAACGCAGACCAACTTCATTCCTTTAGTTTTTAGCGATATGTGGAATTGTCGGTGTGGGCTCCGGAATCTTCTTACCTTCTTTACAAACACGTCTGTACATCGCGGCCTTCACAATACGTCAACTAATACACGTTTTATTTTTCATCTTTATCGATATGTGAAACTGCTGATGTTGAGCTAGGATTGTGTGCGTTTGTGAATATTCCTTTATTCGTATGTCTTCCATGCGTCACTCACCTCATGGTACTATTTCAACACAAAGCATGTTTATTTGTTTATTTATTTATTGTCTAGCGATTTGTGGCATTTTCATTGCTGAAATAAGATTGTGATTATTGTGTTTATTTCCACACATCCCTCTCACAGGCGTCGCACCCGTGTGGCACTAATTCAACGTAGGGCACTAATTTTTATCGTCGTGTAGTTATGAATGTTAAAATGGGAATGTTAATTGTTAGTGCTTTTTTTTTCTTGTATGTCTTCTTCCATCGTTCTCCGTATGGTAATAATTGGACATAAACCAACTTTTTTTTTTTTTAATAGTTATTAGTAGCACGTGAAACTGTGAATGGTGGAACAGGATTGTGACTGAGTATTTGGAGAATCTGTTATGTTACTGGTGCTGCTCACTACCGTCCATCCACTCAGGGGAATACTAAATCTTAAATTAGTTTCCATCCACTAGGGAATACTAAAACCTGAATTAACGTTGCGCGCGCGCGCGCGTGTGGTGTGTGTGTGTGTGTGTGTGTGTGTGTGTGTGTGTGTGTGTGTGTGTGTGTGTGTGTGTGTGTCCAGGCTGTTAACGCTAAACTAGAGGTGTTACTTTTTTATTATGTGTTCTGTTTATTACACAGTTTACTGTGCGTTGCCTTTCTCGCGGTAACGCTAGCGCATAAATTACCGTGTGTGTGTGTGTGTGTTAGCATGACGTAAATGTTAAGGTAGGCACTTGTATGTTCTATCAGTTACTTCCAGTGCGTTGCTTATCTATTTTTTTTAATCTAGATGTGCATTCTTAAAGAAGAATCTAACGTTGTGTGTGTGTGTGTGTGTGTGTGTGTGTGTGTGTGTGTGTGTGTGTGTGTGTGTTCTGCTTACATATATACATCGCTCTGCCCACAGTAACACAAAAACATGAAATAAGTTTCTTTTTTTTATGTGAATTAGAGTGGAGGGATATTTGTGCTTTTGTTATGATGTTATCGTACTGAGTCGTCCCCCTGAAGGTAAGTTTCACGTAAATTAACACTTTTTTATCAAGTTGTCGGTATTATCGTAGGAGCAGTTTCATGTGTTCTTTTTCGTTCTATAATTACCGAGTGGGGATGTGTCAGGGCCTCTTCTAGGTGTCTGCCGGACCTAGAAGTGGTGTATTATAGGTGGCACAGGTGGTTTCGTAGCACCTCTTCTTCAGCGATTTATTTTTGTATATTGCATCTTAACATTCTCTGCTCATGTCGTTCTGATATCGGCCTTGATGGTATCAGGGACATACCAAGAGGATAATTGGGTGAAATAAGCATAGTAAATCGCTGAACAAGAGGCGCTACGAAATTTCAAATCATTTTGAAAACGGCCTAAATCTGCGCCATTATCCCCATGGTAACGCGGTCACATACTCGTATTTTTTTATTACTTGCTTATTTTTAGCAACATGTACTGTACATGTAACAGATGTTCATACGTCGTAATGCATTCCCTGTACTGTGTTAGCGAAAAGTTGAGCCATTCCTCTAAGGACAAAAAAAAATATATATATATATATATATATATATATATATATATATATTTTTATGGGGTAGGTTGCTAATGTTAGATCGCATATTTTTTATTTGTTAACTTCTTTGTTTGTATACAGTATAAGCAAAACTTGTGTTGTTCCTTTCGCAATAACATATTTTTTTGGGGGAGGGGGGGTCCTTGAAAATCAGATTTTGTCCGAAAAGTAAATGTAGAAAGATTTTTTTTTTTTTTTTTATTCATTCTCATGGGTGCTAGTGAGACGTGTATGCGTGCTCCACTCTTTCATGTTATAAAGTATATTTGTTTTTTTATGGTGATATGTAGGTGTTAAGTAGGGATACCTTTATGTTTTCGTATTTATTTCTTTCGCCTGGAAACAGCAAAAATAAATCAACATAGCAGGTCACCGGGTTGAAAAGATTAATGTTGGTATGGTCTGCATAAATACCATACAAGACAGCGTTACCACGTCGTATGCGGAAAGAAATATTTGCTGTGAATATGTCTTTTACGCTGCCTGGAAACTGCGCCAGACACTATTGAGGTTAGGTGCTAAACTAACCGGTAATTCAGGCGGACTGGAAGGACTTGACCATATATATCTGTACCAGGGACCTTCCAGAACCAGCGAGAACACGATCTATTGCAGAGTCGCTTCCAGTACGGAACTCTGTGACATAATATCCCTAAGTTGTGAATGCCAAGGTAATGCTGATTTTTTTTTTTTTTTTAAACTTCGGTATGTCTTAGTTACTGTGTATTTTTTGTGTTATTTTGTTTACAACTTTTGTGCTCCAGTCACGGCACGTGGCTATTTAACGTTGTACCGAAACTGTGTCAGACTTTATAAATTTCTTGCAAAACTAAACAGAAATAAATGCGAGTTGGAAGGCTTGCAGTCTCGATTCACAATCCTTGAACCCCAAGACGTGTTAAAGGATTTCTGACGGTAGTTGTACATGTGTCGCTCACATTAACATACCCGTGCGGCATGTGTGGAGGGTTAAGGCTGAGGTGTTTGTTCTTATGTTTATTGGTGTTTAAAATAATGTTTATCAGTCTTAACCTCTTGAACCCAGTCACATGCTTCTTCAGTTCAGTCGTGATAGCCGTTGATGATATTGTTCAGCTCAGTAGAAACCTTACGGACTGCAGGGCTTAAGTATTAGCTTTAATTAACCCCATTCACTATAGGTTGCTTTCCTAACCTGCCTAAAATTGCTTTGTCGCAAAAAGAATAAGCTAAGGAAAAAAGTCATTGTAGTCAAGCAGTAACATCACTTGCATCACAGGGAAACAGAATTAACTCATCTGTACGTCTTGTGGAGTGGTTTGAGACAGGAATGTTTATGTTCACTTTAACGAATGTTTAGTTATGTTGATGGGCTTATATCCCTCTACCTTCTTGTATGTCATTTGTGTTCAAGTTTACCATCGTCACGAAGTTAACTCGTCGCAGAGTTCAGCGAAGAGGTTCGGCTATGATTATTTTCATGTTTAGGAATATTTGGTAATGTTGGTAAGCCATATTTTTATCTACCTTGTGAATTATCTGCGGCGCTTACATCAGGGCGAAACAAATAAACTTACTAATGTGTCTTAAATAGAAGCTTAAGACTGGAATGTTTATTTTCCTCATCTTCAATAACAAGTCGTATAAGAGAGGCGTAGTAACACCTCTCCCTTGGCGATTTATTTCACGTTACACACTGCTGTTCCCTTATGTTATTTATACCATTTTCATATCGAAACAGTGACTTGCGAGTGGATATTCGGGTGTAATGTGCATAATAAATCGCAAGGAAGTACGTGTTGCGAACTTTCCAGACCCTCATAAAATACGACCCTAAACTCGACATAATCTCTTGTTTGGCTTTTCATCGACATACCTTACATTTTGAAGTTATGCAATTTTCTGTGGGTACTGTTCTGTGGATATATTAGTGACTGTATTTATTTTTCATCCCTACACTCCTAGTAAACATCCACTGGTAAATTATAGCATCATTCCTGGTGTGTGTGTGTGTGTGTGTGTGTGTGTGTGTGTGTGTGTGTGTGTGTGCGCGCGTGCGTGCGTGTGCGTGCGTGCGTGCTCAAAAGTTACATAAGCAAAGTGTATTAAATATTCACTCTTCCCTGATTTTCCCGCATATAATTACGCCCTATCCGTAAATTATCCACAATACGGAATAATTTACGAAAAACTCCCCAACTGGAATTATTGGGTTTGTAAATAAATAACCAGTTTCTGTTTCCTCCCTTCTGAGCCTCGTTATGTCTCTACGTCAATTTCCATAGTGAGGTGAATTATACCGAACTCTGTGTGTGTGTGTGTGTGTGTGTGTGTGTGTGTGTGTGTGTGTGTGTGTGTGTGTGTGTGTGTGTGTGTGTGTAAGCGTGTACGTGTGTGTTACGAAGGTTCGCACACACTACGGAGAGCAATACATGCACACACACACACACACACACACACACACACACACACGGTGTAGTACGGGAGGTGCTGTGTGAACGCCTACTATTTCGCTATTATTACTTTAAAGCTTATGTATACGCGCGTGTGTATGTGTGCGTGTGCGTGTGTGTGTGTGTGTGTGTGTGTGTGTGTGTGTGTATGTGTGTGTGTGAGAGCGTTTAGGGTATGTTTGTGTATGAGCCACGTGTTACTACTACTACTACTATACTACTACTACTACTACTATACTACTACTACTACTACTACAGCTACTACTACTGCTGCTGCGCTGCTGCCACGTAGTTTTTATTTGTTTCTAAAATACTCGTAATGACAGGATAAATTTATTTCCTTTCCTCTGGTTGTTTTCTTTATTGCTTAAGTTCTACTACTACTACACCACATTATCAAGGTTTTGTGTCCCCTAAAGCAGGTCTTGTGGTTGTTTAAGGTGATGTCATTGGAATTAGTAGTGTTAGAACTGAACTAAGCAGCGTTGCAATATAGAATTAGTGGTTACCGTCCCTTGAATTAATGGGGCTGCCCTAGAATTAGAACTAGCGCTCGTAATCATTGAAATCGGTTATCTTGGCTTTGGTATGGGTCATCTCGGAATATATATAATTTTTTTTAAGTATTAGAACTGACATATTGTTCCTGGAATTGATGTCATAGGGGTTGGAAGCCACGGTAGTAACCTTGGACTTCATGTTAGTGTTGGTCTAAATGTCGTGCCTCAGAGAAGTTACAAAAAATTCAGTGCTCGTCTCTCACAGAAGTTACTAAAAGTTCAGCACTGTGTATGTTTGCTGTAAAACTTGAAATGCACGTGTTAATCAGTGCATTTATTCTCGAGCTGTTAGCACTTTATCTGTTAATAACGTAACATGCCGGTGGTGTCAGCCCCAGAGACGTCTTCCTCAAAATTAATATTTCTAGTGGTGGTTGCAAAAGAAAGAGAGAGAGAGAGAGAGAGAGAGAGAGAGAGAGAGAGAGAGAGATCTAATAGACAACATCGTATATTGGAGGGTAATGGTTGCTGTCGGTAATTTCTTTTCCCCAATAACTGAGTAAAATCATTAGGCGGTAGTAAGGATGAAGTTTATTAAAGACAACACCAATTCAAGGACATCTTACCCCTTCATTACGAGATGTCCCCATGTCCAATTTCCGGTTGTAATTATTATCTTGCTCCTACCAAGCACTTTACTATAGTGTTTTGATGAAAGAATATAAATGCAACGTACTGAAAGGGTTGATTTTGTGTTTATAGTGGTGTCAGATGTGTGTTAGTAATGGTGCTAAATTGCTTTGTCTGTGCGCTTTAATCTTCAGTGCAATGAAGAGGGTGCTGAGTGTTCCAAGTACTGTTATTGTTAGCAGTGATAAGGGCAGTGGTGGTGATATGTAAGTGGCCCTATTGGTGTCAGGAATGGTGCCGTATAAATGATGGTAATGGTGTTAATATGGTGATCAATTTGATGTTAAAAGTGCTAGTGATGGTGCTATGTAAGTGGTGCTGCTGACGTCAGTGGTGGTGGTGATAGTGGTGGTGGTGATAGTGGTTTTAGTCATGGTGGTGATATTGGTGATACTGGTGTTAAGTGACGATGGTGTCAGTAACATCACAGGCTACCAGAGGTGTTAGTTTATGTAAATGGTGATATATGAATTACTGGTGTTGGTAATGGTGTTATAATGCTAAAGATACGTGGTGATAAGTGGTGTTACTTGTGTTAATGGCGATGATATGCTAATATGAGTAGCCTGATTAATTTAAGCTGCGATAGTGGTGTTAGTTGTTAAGCGGTTGTAATGGTATTATAAATAAGTATTAGTGATGCTACTGGTATTGGTAATAATGATGCGTGTTACTGGTGTTATGTGTGGTAGTCGTGATATTAATGTGGAACTCGTGTTATTAGTGTTACCTGTGCTGATGATACTGATATGTTGTGATAGTGGTGTTATTTTGTGACGCTAGTGGTATAACATATGCAATGGTGTTAATGATGTGCTATTAAAGTTAATGTACAGATAGCTTTGGTGATGTTACAAGTGCTGGCAGCCTTGATTATTTTGCCATTGGTGATAGTGGTGTTGTGTTTGTTGGCATAGGTGTTAGTGATGTTTGTGCTAATAATGATGGCATGTTAAGTAATGGTAGTTGTGTTATTAGTGATAGTGATGGTGGTGGCGGTGATGTATAACTGGTGCTTGTGGTGTTATCTGTATTAGTGACGATGGTATGTTAAGTGTGCTGGTAGTGTTATCTTTGCTTGTGATAGTGGCATGTTAAGTGTAGTATAGTGATGTTACTGGTGTTAGTGGTATTAGTGGTGATAGCCTATTTGTTGCAGTGACGGGGATGATGGTGCATTCACTGTACGTGAGTGATAGTAATGGTGTTATTTTGTGGTAATATTGAGGATAACTAACTGATGTTTTTCTCTTAATTGCTCAGGTGATGGTACTGTGCTCAGGATTGCTATGGTGTGATTTTGTGGTAATATTGATGATAGGGAAGTGATGGTAACTGGTGTCATTTCAACAGGTGATTATACTAGATTAATCTGTGGATAAGGTGTTATTATGTGGTAATAAGTAATTGGTGTTTATTGTGCACACGATGTTATTGAGTTCAGTACCGGTTATTGTGTTATTCTGTGGTGAAAAGTAAGTGGTGTTTATTGTGGAGGTGGTGATACTACGTTCAGTGGTAGAAGCGTTGTTGTAAATGATGTTTTCACGATATTATATAAATGGTGGTAGTGGTGGTATTATTAATGGTGTCATTTTGTGGCAGAGGTGATAGTTTTGTCATTTATTTTCAGTGGTATCAGTATATACTGCTGGAGGTGACATTGTTTGTGGTAAATGGTAGTGCAAGTGGTGATAGTAGTGGTGATGGTGTTGGTGTTGCTGATGGTGGTGTTAGTGGTGGTGTTTTGTTTGAGATGGTGATAGATAAGCGTTCCTAATGGTGGTGGTGTTAAGACATAACGATGGCTGAATGGTGTTTGTACTGATGTATGAGATGAAACTTTTAAATTGTACCAGTGAATGTGGTCTTAACCCCTTCAGTATGGTAACGTCATTCTTTAATTATTTGGTTATGAAAAATACCGTGGCGATTTTATTCAGTTCAGGAAAGACTCGAATTTAAAAGCACCCTCCACCTTCTTTACTCTCAGCTTTAATGTTCGGAGCAAAATCAACACCAACCCAATCCCGTTACTTGAGCGTGTTTTTTATTACTTGACAAACATTCTTAACCCCTTTCAGCTTAATCGATGGTTCAGTGTTGTTAGATTGGAGGTTGGATTTCATTAGATACCAAGAACACACATTCACCTCATATCCAAGGCTAATCGTATTTCCTGCTGCCACGACTTCATGGATTTAGTATTCAAGTTGTGGGAATGGCCTAGTTCTGTCAGGTGAAAACATGCAGTTGCAGTGACGCTTGTAAAAACAGTGCTGTATTGACACCAGCGCTCGTCATGTTAATTACTTCTGTAAAATATATACTTAGCTAATATGGTGCTCTCTGCGAACCATCGTGAATTGTGGTTGCATGACATTCAGTAGCCTCTAGATACGAGGTTGAAATAAATCTCCTTGGTCACTATTCAAATTGACCCTCTAATCTAACTCCACTTGGTTATCAACTAAGCTTGAAGAAATTAGGAATCTTCGTCAGGTTAGAAAAAAATAAAATCCCAAGTATCGGTGGGAATAAAAGTAAAAGCGTCATTGCCATAACAGTAGCGCTGTTACTGAGGTGCGGTGCAAGGTGTCCCCTGTAGCATTGTGTCTTCTTGGTCCCTTCAACATGGTAACGCGTTCCTTGTTTTATTCTTGCTGCTGCTACATTTTTTTTTTTTTTTTTAAGTTTGGAAGAGCCCGCAAATAGTGAAGGAGTTAATCAAGTCTGTACCAAACTCCTCCAGTTCTAGATGTGAATAAAATCGTCTGAAGGTAGCAAGAATTTAATAAAGAATTCATCTTTGTAAAGAAGTAATGAGTTATGCTGTCCCTCAAACAACTAATCTATAGCCTAATATCCAGTGTTCGTTTTCAGTCAGTTGTTTATGGTATACCGTAATTTTATCATTCCATAAAAAGCTAGTCCACAATAATATCCTGTTACTATGACAGAATTGTATTTACCTGATGGAAGGGGCTAATAATTTCATACTGTTTGACCGAAATAATGCATGAAACAAATTGTCGTAATAATCAAAGTTAATGTTATAAAGGAAGGACGAAGTAAACACAAATAATAAGTATGCAAAAATAAGTTTCATGGCCGGTATTCTCTGATGTTCTTTGAGCCTTTTTTTTTTTTAATCCAAATCCAATCAACCAATCTGAACAATTATATAGCGACAAAGGAATCGCAGTCCTAACTTGCACCTGATAATTATAACGTTACCTGTAAGTGTTGTTTAATCTTTAACCTCCTCACTCTTGTGAGAATTATATTTTATTTTGCATCTCAGCCGATGTTATTCATCTTTGGATAGACTTTTAAAATGGATGGGTTAGATATAAAATCATCATCAATACCGGTACCTTAACTGACGGAAGCGCTTTCCAAATTGAATAATAATTTCTGGTGGTAGCAAGAATTAAATATGAAATGTGTCATCAGACTGAAGGGGTTAAAAGAAAGCTTAGGATTAATACTTATCGACTACACGACGGTCAGGAAGGCAATCAGTTTTTACCAAGTCAGTCTTTCCCTCGAATACGGCACACAACAGTCAGATTCACATTCAGGTCCCCAATTGTACCGTACTGCAGGGCGGACAGGGACACGGAGGACTCAGACTTTGTCCAAGAGTCTGATCTGCCTGAAAATCGAAGGAGTCAGACTGATGGACGAAATTTGGTAACACCATCAGTCCGATGACTTATTATTTAGTTTATTCTTACTACCTCCAGACCACTTTAAGCTTGGAGAAATCATTTATAGTGACAGAACAAGTATCCTCCAGAGCTGTAACTCTTCCCTAAGATGAACTAAAGCGTCGGAAGGCAGCAGAATTGAACTAAACTAAACTAAAGTAAATACAACATGGGAGTGAAGGAATTATTACCGAAAGTATAAAGTGAATGCGAAGAACCGGTCAGAGTGTTGGACGAAGTTTTTCATGTTGAAAGTTTGTATATAAAGTAGTGCGTGTGTATGTACCTTACGTGGAGAATCCATACACCAGCCGCCTTATAAGCATCATCGATAAAAGTGGACGAAAATCTCAGTCAGGGCCGGTCAGACTCCGGGACAAAGTTGGTTAAATGTGTATCCAGTGAGTGTGCAGGTTACCTCGCGTGGAGAACCCGTCGGCCAGCCGCCTTATAACATCGTCGATAAAAGTGGACGGAAATCGCAGTCATTTTTTAGCGGCGTCCGTGATACCGGATACGCTGCTCGCAAAACACAGGCCCTTCTACCACAGCCACCACCACCTCCACCACCACCACACACGCTCCTGCTACTCACCTCACACCCATGCTCCTTCCTTGGATTCACTGATTTTTGTGTTCACCTCTTGCCGATACTCTTATACTGCATTTACCTGTTTTGCAGTCAGGTTTTGCTCATACTGTTTTCTTGTACTTATTATCGCCTTCACCTTTACACCACACGCTCCTTCCACTCACCTCACGCCCATACTCGGCTTGTATTCACTGATTTTGTATTCAGCTCTTGCGTATATTCTTCTTGTGTACTCATTTCACTGCCGTGCTCTTCTTTTCTTTTCACTTCCTTCTCGTTACTTCATCCCTTGTACTCAGGTCTTGTCCATACTTGTACGCATCTCTTCTGTATTGAATTCTTGCCCATTCTCATATTGAATATTGTACTCACCTCTACATTCAACATATGAACTCATTTTACTTTATCCACGGTCGCTCCTTCACCCGTTGTACTCAGCTGTTGCCCATACCCCTTTTGTATTCATGTTCATACTTCTTGTATTCTAATTTCAGGTTGTTCGTTCCTGTTCATTTTCCACCCATACTCCTCTCCTGTGTTCTTCATGCACAGACTTTTGTTTTGTATTCATTCCACATTTACAATTACCGTTTGTATTCACCACACCCCCATATACAACGTTTGTACTCAATCCATGTTCATATTCAACCTTTTCACTCACTCCACGCTGACACTCAAAGTATGTACTCACCTCATGGCCGCACCCAACGTTTGTACTCGGTTCATGTCCACACTCAGCGTTTGTACCCAGCCAGTCCCTCACTCAACTCTTGAGTCACCCCACGCCTGCACGCAACACTTGTACTCACCCACGCCTGCATTCAACGCTTGTACTCTGTCTGAACGCAGTTCAAGCTCCCACAAACGCACTCAACGCCTCACACGCACTCCTCTCTCACGCCTGCACTCATTTATCACGCCATCTGTGCTTACCTCACGCTCATACTCACCTCGCGCTCGCTCTCGTTCACTCTTGCTGTCACTCTCGAACTCATTCGCCCTTGCACTCTTTCACACCCATTTAGTCTCGCACGAATTCGCTGTTGCACTAATTCAGCCTTGTACTGGTTCACTCCTGCACTCATTTACTTGCACTCATTCACTCTCGCACACATTCACTTTCACACTCATTTACAATTGCATTCATTCACCCTCACACTCATTCTCTTTAGTAATCATTCACTCACAATCATTCATCCTCGCACTGATTCACGCTCGCACTCATTCACTTTCACAATCATTCACTCTTACACTCATCCACTCTCGTGTTCATTTACTCTTGCATTTATTCACACTATCACATGCACTATTTCACTTGTTCGTTGACCACTCGTATCCATTCACTGTCACTTATTCACTCGCACCTGTTCACTCTTGAACTCACCGTTTTGTACCCAGCATTTTTTTGTACTCATTCTATGCTGTATTCCTGCCTACACCCTATAGCTTGGATTCACCTTAACCCCTTGAATTCAGTGACGTCATTCGTACTCATGCTACCGACCGTTGATGTTATTCAGTTTTTGGAGCGACTTTTCGAAATGAGTGTTAGATGCAGCCTTCGTTAACCTCTTCACAGCGAGAGATATCAGTGCTAAATAAAATCGTCTGGAGGTAGAAAAGATATAATAATGCCATCGCCAGTTTCACACACACACACACACACACACAAATGGGCTTTAATAATCCCATCTTTAAGCAGCTGTTACACACCTCACGCTTAATGCTGCACCTCACCTCACTCTTAATACTACCGTACACCTCACCTCACCCTCAAATCCGTACCTCGGCTCACACTCAAATCCGTACCTCGGCTCACACTCAAATCCCTTACAATTAAATCCACACTTCATACCTTAATCCACACCTCACACCCACCCCTCATCATCGACACACCTCACACTCACACCTCGCCTTGCCATACCTCACATCAGGTTATCATTCTCATCCACACTTCATCTCACACTCAGATAAATCCACATCTTACATTCAGACATAGCCACACCCCACCGCACACACATCTCTTCATCTTGTTCTCACGCACTCACACACACACACACACACACACACACACACACACACACACACACACACACACACACACACACACACACACACACACACACACACACACACACTGGCCGTCTCGTATACGCCAGTTCCTTTAACCCGTACCCTGGTAGCTACACAACTTACTGTTTGTTTACATATTAACCTGCCTGATAGACGAGCATTTGCCGACGCTCCTGCCTTCAGCAACTCGTAATTTCCTGTACATCTTTTTTTTTTTTTAATTGCTATTGGATGGAAGATTTCTTTTCTGGATTTTTTTTTTTAATAAACTCGCAAATACATCTTGTTTACTTATTAATATAGCTCTTGCTTTGCGGATTTTTTTTTTTTTTATAAACGTGTCAGTACCTCTTGTTTACCTAGTTGTTTATATTGCCGTTTCGTAGTCGATAGAAGCATGATTCTTATATATTTTGGTAAACTCCTAGTCTTTAGTGGTCACAAATATTACAGTGAAAACATAAACGTGGATAAATTTATTAGCATTCTTTATAGAGCATATTCAGGGATTAATACGGTCATTACTCCAAACTTTATGCGATCTAAACTTTTGCCTCGGACGCCATCATTAACTCCAAATTTATCTATAAGTTACGTGTTTCCTTGTGTACTAATTACTGGGTATGTTTACGTACAAAGTTACATAGGAAGTAATGAACGTAATCACTGAAAAGCATCGTTAACCCCTTCAGTTGTGTGATGTATTTTTTATTCAAGCTACCTTTAGACGATTTTATTCAGCTTAGGGAGAGACGTCAGGTCGTGAAGGGGTTTTGGTAAGCTATCCTTAACTCCGACACTACCGAATGATCTCTCCAATGCTTAAGAAAATCGTCTAGAGGTAGCAAGAACAGAATGAAGAACACTTCATCGAGGTGAAGTGACTAACAAAGGCTAGTGAAAGCGAGTACAAACGCAATTCACCGTAAGCGTCAGACATTGAAAGCGTTGCGTAACAGTAGCGGTACGTGCAAATACAATGAAATGTACCGTATGTCAGCACAGAGAATTTTTTGTAACTCAACACCCACTTGCCACATCAGCTAAATGAAGTCCTATGGTAGTAGCCAAAAAAAAAAAAAAAAAAAAATCATCCTACTCTATAGGTAAATATACCGCTATACATCATCATCATCATTGTTTTTGCTATTTCATTGTCAGGATCTTTTCCCTTAATCATTCGTAAAAATAATAAGATAGTTATATTGTTAACAAAAGTAACAGGCTTTAAGATATCCCTAAGATGAAAACAGTACCATACTGAACAAACATCATCATTAACACTACTAACACAAACAACAGGAAAATATCGCCACCACCACCACCTCGACCACCGCCGCCGCCGCCGCCACCACCACCACCACCACATCCATTTATAACTGCATGCTAACCAAAAACCCAGCCTAATAAAAAACTGTAACACAAGCTAGTGAAAGTCTGGTAGTAAATAAGAGAGCGTTAAGTATGGCGAGACGGTGAATGTTTAACAGGCAGGGGATAAACACAGTGCAGGCAGGGTAAACAAAGGGTCGGCACAGAAAGTAATTAGCACATGAACGACGAGGTGTGTGTGTGTGTGTGTGTGTGTGTGTGTGTGTGTGTGTGTGTGTACTTTTATGCCTGTACGTACTTTATTTTGTGAGTACTTCTTACTGTTTGTTTTGATCTGTTGTCTTTATAAGCATTACTATTTCTGTACATTTATCCCTGTGTATATATTACTCTTCGTTCCTGTGTATGTGTACCGTTTATGTGCACTGATGCCCCTATGCATTTGCTTTTGTGTGTACTTTCTACTATTCTGTACATTCCGACGCCACATGTCATAATTCCTGTGCATTTCTGTCTCCCATTTTATCTGTACACCCTAGTGGTTCATGTCTGTGTGTACAATTTACTTTTATTTTTCTGTCTGTGTGAACTCATTTCTGTGCTTTTCTGTTTGTGTACCCATACCGGTAATTAGCTGCGTTTAGCTGTGTACATTAATCTTTGTACTAGTGTGTGTGTGTGTGTGTGTGTGTGTGTGTGTGTGTGTGTTAGGTATGGTATCTCCTTGCATTCCTTCTTGTTTGTTTGTTTGTGCGTACGACGTGCCATGTGCGTTCTCCATGTGCGTACAAATAAGAGTATCGTGTGTATATTAATCTCATCCATCTTATCTCTGTATATGTATTTATAGAACCTAAGCTATTTCGTTATCCACAAGTGTTTATAGACGATAGTAACTTGGTTGTTTGTGGTTGTTATGACTGTGTGTGTGTGTGTGTGTGTGTGTGTGTGTGTGTGTGTGTGTGTGTGTGTGTGTGTGTGTTTACATGTTGGTGGAATATCTGCAATTTTATGTCTATATAAGAGTGTTTGTGCATGTGTTTCTTTTTTTTAGTGTGTCTCTTGCATAAATATATATGTATGTATGTATGTTTTCATTGTACCTGTGTTGCATGTGTGTGTGTGTGTGTGTGTGTGTGTGTGTGTGTGTGTGTGTGTGTGTGTGTGTGTGTGTGTGCGCGTGCGTGCTGTTCCAACCACGTGCCTGTGTGCAACAAGCGAGAGGGGAAGGACCGGGAGGGAGAGGGGAGAGGTGGTGGGAGCTGGGGGGAGGGCAACTTATTACAATCACAACACTACCCAAACTTGGTGCGGAGAGAGAGAGAGAGAGAGAGAGAGATCCGAGCACCACAACTCCCCGTGTTAATAGTTTTTGCCCATAATTCTTTAAAACCTTCTCATTCCAAACTTCGCAAAAAGATACAGACCTAACAGCTGGACCGAACGAAACTAAGTGAAACAGGCAGAAGCGGCAGGAGGAGAACGAAACATTTTGAAACACTGGAACGGTGAGGGGGGGAGGAGTAGGGGGATGGGGAGAGATGGGGGGAAGAAGGGGAGGGGAGGAGTTAAGATGAAAGATATAAAGGGAGGAGGATAAAGGGGGAAGGAAAATAGTGAAAGATAAAGAAGATAAGGAAAAGGTTAGATGGTATTTAGACAGAAGGGAAACGATAAGAGGAAAAATGATTGAATAGGATAAGAAGGGAAATAATGATGATGTCATGAGGAAAGTTTGGGGATACGGAGAGAGAGAGAGAGAGAGAGAGAGAGAGAGAGAGAGAGAGAGAGAGAGACGGACAGACAGACAGACAGACAGACGAGAGGGGGTGAGGTAACAGGATAAGGGAAGAAAATAAAGTCACAAGAAAAAGAGGGAAAACATAGAGGTAGATAGTTATGATAAAGAGAGGTATTAGAAAGGAGCAAGAAAAGGGTAAGAAGAAAGGGAAGGAAAAGGGTTCAAGGTGGGTGGGGTGGAGGGAGGGCGTGAGAAAAGGGGGAAGTGGGGAGGCAAGGTGTAAGGGAGGGGGACGGAGGGAGGGAAGGGGGTCTAAGAGTACAGATATGATGTAATGGTCTGAGGTGTAGGGGAGGGAGGGGTGGTAATGGGTACGTAGAGAGAGAGAGAGAGAGAGAGAGAGGAGGTAGGGTGAGGGGAGAGTTTTAATGAATTAGAAGAAATTGACGAATATAATGATATAGAGGAAAGAAGGCTAGAAAAAATGGAAGAGAGAGAGAGAGAGAGAGAGAGAGAGAAAGAAAGAGAGGGGGGTAAAAAGAGAGAAGGGAGAAGGGAAGGTAGGGGAGGGAGGAGCATATGCAAATGAGTTGTCTGCTCAGGTACACACACAGGTTAATTATTTGGGAGGGGTTACTCAAGTGATTAGCCTTATGTCAATTGGGAATAAGTGGTAAATTTGTTAATGTTATCCCTGTATAGTTACCAGTCTCTTGCAGTTTGGTGAGATCTTTTATTTATTTATTTATTTATTTGATTAACTTATTCTTGCTATCCACGTACGATTTGATGCAGCTTAGAAAGGATCTCGTACTAAAGGGAATAATAGAAGCTGCATGTAACCACTCACGGTTCGAAAAAAAAATGTATATATGTAACCTGAATAAAATCGTCTGATGATGGCAAGAATAAGGCGTAGAAATGACGTTCTCTGTCTGAAGGGGTTAAGCCTCCCTCGCTGGCTAAACCCTTCCGTACAATGACGCCATTTTCTATTAAATTATTATTACCACCGAACGATTCTATTCCCGTCCCACCAACCATATGACTTACTTTACATGTATGGAGTTTTTGCACCGCCAGACGATTATATTCAACTCGGGACTGACCTTGGTTGCGAAGGTCATATTTCAATCCTCCATTTCAGAAAGTCTGTCCAAGGCTGCATGAAATCGAGTGATAACGGGAAAAATGCAATATAAACTGCGTCTTGGAGGTAAAGACAAATGAAAACTACAGCTGGTCCCTTCACTTTTAAAAATCTCGCTAAACCTGACTAAAATCGCCAGGTGGTAGCAGTAAGAAAAGACGAAATACGGCATCTCTCCTTGGCCGAAAAAATCGTCTGACACCAGCGAGGATTAAATGAACAAACCTATTTAGTGATAACTTTGCTATTTGGATAATGTGATAATGTTATTACACTCGTGCTTACGAAACGAAAGTGGGGTGTTATGTATTTACTCAACGTTGTGTGTGTGTGTGTGTGTGTGTGTGTGTGTGTGTGTGTGTGTGTGTGTGTGTGTGTGTGTGTGTGTGTGTGTGTGTGTGTGTGTGTGTGTGTGTGTGTGTGTGAAATAACTCCCGTTTTTTCGCAGTTTCGACCAGATTTAGTCGAAGAATAGAGGAGCAGCCATTGGGCTAACCTGTTGTTTTTGAGAACAATAAGGCAAAAGCCAAGGTCACAGGGCAAGGTCAAAGTTTGACCTAGCAGGGACAGCTACAACAGTTTTTATTCAAGTTACATCATACTTGGGGGAGGGGTTGACAGTAAGCCAAAAACGGAGGCCTTCTATTTGAGAATTATCGGTCAAAGTTCAAAGTCACAGGGAAAGATGAAACGTCATAATCACAGGGCAAAGTCAGCTCAAACAATTCTGATCCAATTTCGACCAGACTTGGTGGAAGGGTTAAGAGTAAGGCAAGGATGAAGTAGTTCAATTTTAAGAGCAATCTGTAGAAGGTCAAAGTCGCAACGCACGAGTACGATCAAATCTGATCCTATTATTATTATTATTATTATTATTATTATTATTATTACTATTATTATTATTACTATTATCTCGGTGTTGTGTTGAGTGTTGTGTTTTTCTCTTCTCGGTTCTGGATTTGCCCGCATCACTTAGGATGCTGGGAAATAAAACAGGATTATTAAAGAATTATTGTTGTTGTTGTTGCTGCTGTTGCTGCCGTTGCTGTTGTTTCTGAATGCAGAGACCAAAGTGTGACATTTGTGGTAGTAAAAAAAAAAAAAAAATGCGTGTTTCATAAGTTTCTGCAGTGAAGTGTATTTGAACATAAAACTGTTCAAGCAGCAGTTTACACACACTGCCTCACTCACCAGAATGTATGGTGCTGTAAAGAAGGGGAAAGGCGTCAGTGCAAAATCAACCCCTTCAATCGGATGACGTATATATTAATTTTTTCTTGCAATCTCTGGACGATATTGTTCAGTTTTGGAGGGAACACTGATCTAAACTCCTTGCTCGAGACGTGTCTCCTTACAGTAGCTAAATGAAATCGTCTGTTCGTGACAACAATGAAATGGAATGTCACCGAGCTGGAAGAGTTAATCCAGAACTTCATGAACCGGTATTCTTAAAAAGTCGAGATTGAAGATTTTACTTACCCTAATTTTACTATGATATTTCTACCCATTTACATTACTTCGTACTGCTATTTCAAGTGTATATGTGATGTCAGGATAGCTGACTGTAAATAATATTATACGTTTTCTTACAGTAGGAAAAGATGGAGGCTAAAGAAGATAGATGCATAGTGATATTTGCTAATGATTTGATGGTGAATGGATGTGTGTGCGACTTATTTTAATGAACGCAATTTTCTATGGTTCTTCAGCATTTCTACTTTTCTTTGGAAGTTCTGCAGCTATTAAGCTTTCCTGTTCCTGATTCTGAAACTCTCCCACCCTGTGTGTTAGTGGGAAACATGGTTATTATGATGGAGAGATGGACTGGTTTGTTTATATTACGTTGTTACTGTTGTGGAGGGCAGAGTGTAGAACAGAAATGTAGTTGAACATCAAGTCTGAAGCTATGGAGCGTTGATAAGAGGTCAGGGAAATAGTTGTCTTTATTAGCAGTTACCATAATATAGTACGACTATTTTTTTTTCTTCTCCTTACCGCCTGGATATTTTACTGTGCTCAAGGGAGAGGTCTCGTACTCAAGGGATTTAGTAATTACGAAGATTTTAGGGATCGGTACGTAAGACAGGAGCACTGGAAGGAATTTGGTATAGGAGCAAACACTGGAATATGTGATACCAGTAGGAGAAGAGCATAGTAACACGAATTTTGATAGTCCTGAAAAAGACTCAGTAGGGGAAGGATACTGAGACAGAGAAGGGAAGAGCACAGGAATCCGAGTCCCGAAGGCATTACTGAACTGGGAGCGTGACTGAATAACTCTCACTCACTCCACTAAAAACTCTTTCCTCAGGACCGTCTGAAGCTAACAAGACTAAAATGAAAAGACGTCGCTGTACATAAGGCAGTGTTCAAGGAAAAGAGAGAGAGAAAAAAAAGAGGGGGAATAGGAGGATGTAGAGAGAAGGATATTGGGGAACACAGATATTAACACAAGGGAAGCCATGAGCGTGACTCGAGCATAGAAGGAGCGTGAAGGGGCATGGCGGCGGAAGGAAGGAGGGGAGGAGGGTAGAAGGAGAGAAGAGGAGGGAGGAGAGGGGAATAGAAGGAGAGTAGGATAGTAGGGGGGGGAAGGGGGAAGGGGTAACAGCGCCCACCATGACTCAGGTTTTTATCGGGGGAGGGGGGAGGGGGCACGTCCTTTACTGGCAGACATCCGGCCCACCTCCACCCACTTCCCACCCACCCACCCACACCCCCTCTCTTTCTCCACCCTAGACCCCGCCCACTTCCCACCACCCCGCCACCTTAAATCCCACCCACCCTCTCCACCCAACAGCCCATCCACTTCTCACTCATGCACAACAGATCCCACCCTCTTGCTCTGTAAATGTTCATCCTCTGCAATTTGATATTAACCTTTGGTATAAATACTCGTATTAAGGTCGGGCCACCTATGAAAAAAGACCAGATAGAATCTAGTCCGTGTGGTCTCTATGTAACTGTGTGTAATTGCAGCCTAGATCCCGCCCACCCATCCTAGATCCCACCCTCTCTCCTCCCTAACAGCCAACCACCTTCCACCCAATCCACACCAGAACTCACCCTCTCCCCTCTCTTCCTCTGTCCACTTTTCACCCAGTCGTTATCTTGTACAGCAATAATTTCCACCCAAACCCATCAAAAATAGCATCCAAATACTATTTTGTCCCCACCCATTCCAGAACCCACCTTCTCTCTCTTTCTCTCCATCCTCTTTCCACAATTCCCTGACTCACAATAACTTCCACTTATATTATAATCCACCCACTAGTTTTCTTCTGTCCCTTCTCAGATAATCATCCAGCCACCAACTTTCTCCCCCACTTACATTTCCACTCTGACACCCACTTAGTTTCCTCGCACCCTCCTTTCATCCGCCCACCCACTACCTCTACCAATAATTATCTACCTATATACTCCTTCCCTCTACCCATTCCTTCCCCATCCACCAGTTTCTTCATACCTACCAATTCCCTACCCACGTATATTTTCCTCCGCCCACGTTATTTGTATATTTCACCACTGTCCACTCCACCCCTCCCACCTACCCACCTATAACTAACTCCAGCACCCACCTACGTCCTTCCCACTTACCAGACTCATCCATTGTCACTTCATACATTTTTTCCACCTCATTTATATCTGTCTACTTGCATTTAGTTTACATTTTCCACGCACACTTACGTATTCCCATTTATTCATGCAACTAACACCCTGATTTCAGCTATACCGCACCATTTTTACACACTTTATTACACATTATTTCCACACCAACGTATGCAATCACACACACACACACACACACACACACACACACACACACACACACACACACACACACACACACACACACACACACACACACACACACACACACACACACACACACACACACACACACACACACACACACACACACACACACACACACACACACACACACACTTTTCACCCCCGTGTTCCAACCATTTTTCACCCATTTTCCCATTGGTCCCCCTCACTCTCTCTCTCTCACACCTCTTCCTCACCTTCCTACACCTCCACCACCACCCATTCACTCATACACTTAACCCTGCACCCATTTCCCACTTATTCCATACTTTACCATCCCACTCCCTTTCCACCCCACTTCTTCCTCCTTCCACCCATCCCAGTCCCCTCTTACTCATCCCCACTCCTTCCCCTCTCTCCACCCCCTCCCCCCACCCATTCTACACCCACTCACGATGTCCGGTCTCAAGGCCCTTTATCTGTCTCCCGCCTCACGATCCTTGCCCCCCCACCCCCACCCGCCCCCACCCACTTGCCTCCCCAACCCCCACCCACCGAAGCCTGCATACACCAACCAGTCCACCTGCTTTCCTCACCTCCTACCCACCTACCTACCTTCACACATACCCACCTCCATTCTCAACTATCCTCACACACACACACACACACACACACACACACACACACACACACACACACACACACACACACACACACACACACACACAAAGCCAACACCTATCTACCCTCCCAGCTATCTCACAAACCTATCTATCTACAATCAGGCCCACCTAAGACCACATCACCACACACAATCCACCTGCCTTCCACCTGCACCCACCCACCTTAAATACCCACCTGTCCATCTCATTTACCCACCTGATTGCTCCATTCAGTACCTCCACCGATTCCAACCACTTCATCCACATATTCCACCTACTTCATCCACACACCTGCTACATGAACGACACTAATTAGGTCCACTTAATATACATTGCCTGTCTATAGTATTCCCTTTCTGCTCCACTTAACTTTCCCTCTCCAGCGTCTTCATCCACCCATTTTGTACAAGAACTACATGCATTACATCCACTTAACCCATCCACACTTACTATATATATTCACTTTCAGCTCCACCTAAGGCCTCCACTCCATCCACCTAGCTTGACTACATTTTTCATCCTTAACACTTCACCCACTGACTTTCATCCATCTCTGCTGTGCTGGGGATCGAACCACAGATTACTAGATTACAGTCGCATTCCCCCATTCCCACCCACCAACCACATCCCGTCCACCTACGCCACATTTATCATCCCAGCTACCTACCTCACCCACCCATTCTATTTCTCAGCCTCATTCTGTCCACCTACTTCACCCATTCTTCTCATCCACCCCACCCACCTATTCCACCCACCCACTATCTCATCAGTGGACCTCTCCTCTCGGCCGTTCTGCTTGTCACCACCCATACGGATTCCTCCCTTTCTCTTCCCTCTCCCTTCTTCCTATATATTCTTTAATTTCTTTCATTCCTCTTTCCGTCTCTTCATCTCTCTCCTTCCTCCAGTCTTCTTCGCCCTCCTTCCTTCCTTTCTTCCTTCCTTCCTTCCTTCCTTTTTTCCTTCTTTCCTTCCCTCTTACACTTTTCTTCTCTTCACTTTTTTTCCTCCTTCCATTTTGTCCCTCTTTCCCGTCTCAAATCGTCTCTATAGTCATCCTGCATACTTTTCTTCGTCTTCCCTCTTTCTTCATACTTTCCTTCCTCCCTTATCTTCCTTCCTTACCTCCCTACTCTTCTTTCCCCTCTTATAGGAGCTTCCTTGCATGGACCATCCGACCTACTGCTTTTATCCTCTTTTCTTATGTTTGTACGTTCCCTTCCTCTCTACCCTTCTTCTTCCTTCTTCCCTTCCCTTCCTCCAAACCAAGCACCTTTCCTCCTCTTCTACCTCCTCAAGCCCCCTTCTCTCTCTCCCCCAGAACAAGCTCCCCCTTCATCTCCTAGAAACCACCTCCCCACTACAAGAACTTCCCCCCCCCTCTCTCCCCCTTTCAAGCACAATCTCCCCCTCCAAGCAGCTCCACCTCTCCCCTCCCCTCCCCTCCCTCACTCCCCCTTCAAGCACCCCACCCCTCCCTTCCCCTCACCCCTCGCCCGCTCCCCCTTCAAGCACCCCTCCCCCCCTCAAGCACCGATGGCCCTGGTAACGATTTTTGTATTGTCCCCACTACTCTTACGCCCCCCTTCCCCCTGGGGTGCTGGGTGGGGATTAGGGAGGGTGAGGGTGATGAAGAAGGAGAGTGAGGGATTGATGAGATGGGGGGACTGAGGGATTGATGAGTACAAAAGAGTACAAAGGAAAGCAAACGGCAACAGATCTTATGGTCCTGTCGAGGCTGTTCGTTACAGAGTAGACTACCGTATGAATACAAGATCTAATTCTACATGCTGAAGGATAAGGATAGTAAAGCAAGAAGGCTCCCCCCGCCTCCAAACTCTCCAGTTAAAACTGGCAAGAAAAAAAAAAAAACATGCAGCATGGAAAAACTGACTTGGAAATTTAATAGGAAAGACTGAAAAGGAAAAGTTACATTCTATAATACCTTGTCTATAAGCTAAGCGGAGGGGAGAGGGAGGAATTGAGAGATTGCTGATGGGAAGGGGGATGAAAGGGGAAGACAAGAGAGTGAGGGGGGGATGGGAGGGGAGAAAAGGAGAGAGAGAGAGAACTGAAGAGTGAAGGAGAGGAAGACAAGAGGAGTGAGGGGCTGATGAAGGGGATTGGGAAGGGAGAGTAGTGAGAGCGGAGTGAAGATTCG
The DNA here is from genome assembly GCF_032717465.1 of Coenobita brevimanus. Taxonomy (NCBI): domain Eukaryota; kingdom Metazoa; phylum Arthropoda; class Malacostraca; order Decapoda; family Coenobitidae; genus Coenobita; species Coenobita brevimanus. Next base: position 16,409,544 of record NC_137051.1, on the reverse strand, counting down.
GTGAGGACTGGGAGGAGAGGGGAAGGGAGGAGAGGAGGGAGAAGTATACCGGTACGAATCGAGTTGGGAGGGGGAGGAAGGAGGAAGAGTGAGGATGAGTGTTTAAGGAGGGGGTTGGGGAGGTAAACTGTGATGATCGAGGTGTGACGGGGAGGGAAGAAGGGAGGCTGGGGAGGAAACAGGAGGGGGAAGATGGGGAGGCTGGAGTGGGGAGAAGGGGAAGGGGGAAGTGAGGAGGAGAGAACTAGATCAGAAGAAATGAAGACTGGGGGGAGGGGGGAGGGATTAGGGACTCGAGGTGAAGTGGGGGAGGGTAATTAGGAAAAGAGGGTGAGGGAAGAGTGGGGGATGGAAAGGGAGGGAGGGAGAGGGGGATGTTAGGAGAATGGGGTCAGACCGAAATTAGAAGCAGTGCGGGGGAAATGATTGAGCGAGTGGTAATAAAACACAGGGCTCTCTCCGTACCCTCCTGACCCTCCGACTGCTTTGCCTTCACTTGAAGAGAAAAAAGAGAGTTAGAAAAGAAAGAAGGAAAGAAGAAAAGTTAAAGAAAAAAAAAGTATGTAGTGATTTCACTGTGATGGGAAGTGTTCAGAATTAATATCAGTACTAGTAGTAGTTGCAACCCCAGCCTCATGCGGACGTGAACCCAGTGGACTGCAGGCTGAAGATATCATTCTCCTGCAGTCCGCCATCCACCTTTTGGAAATGGGGGGGAAGCTGTGGGACGCATGTATAACCGGGCAGAGGAGACGACCAGTTATACACCCACATACGGAAGTGGTATATGGTTGTGTATATATGTGTATAAAAATGAGAGAGAGAGAGAGAGAGAGAGAGAGAGAGAGAGAGAGAGACTCAAAGTTCCAGCAGAGGTCAAGCGAGGTGACAAAGACCTTTCCTCATCTGCGCCACCAAAGACTGAAAGAGAGTGAGAAAGAGAGAGGGACAAAAAAGAGAGGAAAAAAAGAAAGAGAGAGAGAGAGAGAGAGAGGCGATAAAGAGGAGCTGGGAGAGAAAATCGATAAAGGTGGGACACAAAGGAAGAGTACTCGCGTGGGGGAGAGATTGGCGATGGGAATGGGTCAGCGATAGGGAGATACTAATGCCGGAATGCGAGAAATAGGGAGAGATAGATGCCAGAGTACGAGAAATGGTGAGACGGGAGAGATGAAAGTGAAAATGGTCAAGGAAGCAAGGCGGTTTAGGAGGAACTGATGTGGAAATTAAGAGAGGAGTGAGAGATAGGAGAGATGGTTACAGGAGAGTGAGAGATAGGAGAGAGATGATTATAGAGAGTGAGAGATAGGAGAGATGGTTACAGGAGAGTGAGAGATAGGAGAGAGATGATTATGGAGAGTGAGAGATATGAGAGATGGTGGTGGGTATGAGAGAAGTGAGAGAACGATGGTGAGAAACAGAAGAGAGCTGGGGAGAAATGCATGTGGAAATAGGAGAAGTAGAATGAGTAAATGAGAGATTAGAGAGAGAGAGAGAGAGAGAGAGAGAGAGAAATAGACTTGGATGGCAAATACTTATAAATTATCAAGAAATTATTGAAAGGAGATACTTAACATTATATGGATACAGAAATGAAACAAAGATAACTTAAAATTATTTGGAAGTAGAAATTAATAACTGATGGCTGGAAATTATCTAGAAAAAAAAAAATCAGTGGGGGATACCTGGAGATTTCTGGCGAGGAGGGCGATAAGAAACGAAAGAGAAATAGGGACCTCTTCAGTACGATGACGTCTTTTTATATATATTTCATTTTCAGTGACTACAAAGACCATATTATCAGAACTGAGTCGCGAGGGTATGGACAAGCCCTGAATTTTCGACGGTGCCTTCTGAAACGTGATTATAATAAACAAACTTGACCTCTATGTATCGTTGCTGACTACACTGTAATGTCGGATGAAAGCTGGTCACATCTATCAGTTACAGGTGTTCCCTAATAATAATGATAATAATAATAATAATAATAATAATAATAATAATAATAATGATGATACTAGTAGTAATAATAATAAATACGGGTTTGTTTACATCTCCCCACACTGAGTTTTCGTAATTATTCTGTAAGTCCACTCATTTAGCCTGTTCTCATTTTTTCTTTCTATTTTGTAACTTGTTGTTCCCAGACGATTTTATTCAGCTCTGTAAGGATATACAATAGTGAAGGAATTTATTAACCCTATATATCTCCCCCCCCCCCAGTCAGAAGGCCTCCTTTAAGCTACATACAATCGTCTTGAGATAGTAAGAGAAATAAACTAAAACTATGTGCCACCCTTGCCACAGTGGAGATTTTTTTTTAAGTTCTTGCTAACGTCAGGCTATTTCACTCTCGGGAAAGACGTCGTTGTTCTGAAATGGTTAGTGTGAGCAGAGAGAGAGAGAGAGAGAGGGGGGGGGAATAGGAGAGACGAGATATTAAGAAAAATGATAATTGCCAGAAGTAATAGGGAAGAAAAGAAAGCGGTGATGGTATACGGATAAAATAGTGTGACTTGAAACATGTAGGAAGTAGGGAAGCGGAAATAGACAGGGAAGGTGCACATACCAGACAAGGATAGAAATAAATACTGTTAACTAGTGTTAGGCGAGGCAGGATGGGGGTAAGGTAGAGGGAGGGTGAGACAGAGTGAGGAGTGCGGCAGGACGAGAGTGTGAGGCAGCGTGAGTCTGAGGCAGGGTGAGGCAGGGGGATTGAGGCAGGATGAGGCAGGCGCATGAACTCTGAGGGATGAATAGAAGAGAAGCGTAAAAGAGGAGCAGGAGGGGGGGAGGGAGGAAAGGCCGAGAGTGAGAGAAAGAGAGAGTGGTCGGCTTGGGGGGAGGAGGAGGAGGAGGAGGAAGAAGAAGAAAAAGAAGGAAAAGAAGAAAGAAGAGGTGAGAGGGAGCTGTAGAAAAAGAGGAGATGGATGTGAGAGACGATGACAAAGGAAAAGGAGTTCTGGATGCGAAGAATAAGGAGATTGAGGACAGAGAAGGGGAAAGAGAAAAGGGAGAGTAAGATGAATAAGAGAAGGAGGAAAATGCAGGGACGAAGAATAAGAAGGAGGAGAAAGGGAGGTTGAGGAAGAGGGGAAAAAGGTATGACAGGAGAACAGGGGAGGGAGAGGGAAAAGGTGGAAGAGTAGGAGGAGGGAAGAATATGAGATGAAGAAGAATAAGGATAAGGAGGAAGAGAGAAAGGGGAGGGGGGATGAAGAAGTTGGAGAAGTAGAAGAGGAGGAGGAGGAAAGGAGAGGAGACATGACAGAGAATAAGGAGGAGGAAGAGAGAGAAGGGAAGGTAGGAGGAGGAGGAAGAGGAGGCGGGATATAGAAAGCTTGGGGAGGCAAAAGAAGGAATTTGAGCGAGAAGGTAGGTAGGCAGGCAGGTAAAAATAACAGTAGGCAGGTAGGGGGTACGCCGGTAGGTAGGTATAGGTAAATAGGGAGGGATAATGTTGGGTAGGGAAGCTAGGAATGTTGATAGGTATGTACGTAGGTAGGTTGGTAGGTAAGTAGGTAGGTGGGTAGAAAGGTAGGTCGGAAGGTAGGTATAAGTAAACAGGAAAGAAAAATTTTAGGTATGGAAGGTAGGCAGGTAGGACAGACGGTAGGTAGGGACATAGGATAGAAGGCAGGACAGAAGGTAAGTAGGTAGATTGGTAGGTAAGTTTGCAAAAGGTAAGTACATAGGTACGGTAGATAATCTGCAGGAGATAGGTTGGCAGGTAAGTTAACGGGAAGGAAAGGTAGGTAGGCATGACAGAAACTACATAGGCGTTTATGGTAACAGAAGGTAGGCAGCTACGTAAGTAGGTAGATAGGTAGGTAGGTAAGTGAGGAAGAAGGGAGGAGAATAGGCAAGGAGAAAGGGAGGAAGGTGACATGCGGGAGGCAGAGGGAGGGAGAGAAAAGAGAAACGACAGAGGAAAGGTGGCTGGCTATCACGAGAGAGAGAGAGAGAGAGAGAATAAATGTGAACGTGGGAGGTAAGGAACAAGAAGAAAATGGAGCGAAAAGAGAGGGAGAAAGGAGGGAGGGGAGGAAATCTGCGAAGAAGATAGAGGAGAAAAGAGGGCACGGATGGAAAATGGAGGGAGAAGAAAGCATGGAGGTAGGAGAGAGAATGGAGGAAAAGGAGAGGGAGGGGAGGGGCTCAGGGGAGAAGAGAGCCTAAGAAGTAGTGACAGAAAAGGTGGTGTCTGGTTAGAGAGAGAGAAAGAGAGAGAGAGAGAGAGAGAGAGAGTAAAAGGAAGCCGGGAGGGAGACAGAAGACAGAGGGAGGAATGACAAGAGGATGGTGGCGAGCTAACAAGAGAGAGAGAGAGAGAGAGAGAGAGAGAGAGAGAGAGAGAGAGAGCAGGGGGGAAGGGAGTAAAAGGAGAGGAAGACACACACACACACAGAAAGAGAAGCATGGAGAGGACAGGCGAGTTGGAAAGGGGAAGAGGGGGAGGAAGGGAAACACAGACGGCCACAAGAGGAGAAAGGGAGAGAGGGAGGGATGTACGAGGAGAAAATTAGGGAGAGGGAGAAGGACACAAGAGGGGGGAGGGAGGAGGAAAGATGGCCAAGCAGAGATGAGGGAGGGAGGGAAGGACACAAGAGAAAGAAGGAGAGAAGCAAGCAGAGATGAGGGAGAGAGGTAGGTGCACAAGAGGAGGGAGTGAAGGAGTGCCGGGAAGGGAGGGGGAAGGAGGGAGGGACATAAGAGAAGGAAGGAGGGGAGGGAGGGAGGGACACAAGAGAAGGAAGGTGGCAGGGGGTAAGGGAGAGGGAGGGGGCCAAGCAGAGATCGAAGACGCTGGTGGCCGCAGTAGAAATGGCTTTTTATGTGCGTGTGCGTCTGGGTCGGCCAGCTGGAGCACCACCACCACCCAGCACCGCCGCCTGGAATAGATGCCAGCCGAGGAGGGGGGGGGGAGGCAGGGAAGGGGAGGGGAGGTACAGGGGGAGGTAGGCAGGCAGGCAGGGTGAGAGAAGTGAGGCAGGGAAGGCGGGAGTGATGTGGGTAGAAAATGTGTGTGTGTGTGTGTGTGTGTAAGCAGGGGGGTGGGAGAGAGAGCAAAGGGAGGGGGGAGGATGTTAGGAGTGTTAAGGAAGGAAAATAGAAGGTACCGGTAAGGGTTGGAAATAGAATGCAAGTGACGGTAAAGAAACAGGGGGTTGGGGGTAGGCAGAGGAGGGAGAGAGAGAGAGAGAGAGTGAGAGAGGGGGGGGAGGAAGGAACAAGGAGGTGGGGAAGATGGGGGCGATGTGCATAAAATAGACAACATGCAGAGGGTTGATAAATGAAGTTACAAAGGAAAACAAAGAACAACAGACCTCTAAGTTCTTTCGAGGCTTATAATTATAGGCTGTCATATAACTAAGGTAACTATTGCTTGATTTAAACACAAAGATAGAAATGCAGAAGGAAGGGCAGTACGGTGGAAAGGAGGGTAAACAGGATATAAAGGGGGCGGGATAGGGACAGCTAAGGTGGGGATAGGACATGGAGGAGTGAGTAGGGAAAATGGGAGTAGCGTTAATAAGTGGATGTGTGTGTGTGTGTGTGTGTGTGTGTGTGTGTGTGTGTGTGTGTGTGTGTGTGTGTGTGTGTGAGAGAGAGAGAGAGAGAAGGGGGGAGAAGGCTGGAAATGATGTGGGTAGAGAAAGTGAGAGAGAAGGATGAATAGAGCTGCATGGCAAGGGGTGCTGGTTAGTGGAGAGAGGGAGACTAAGAGGGGTATAGATAGATAAGGTAGAGAGAGAGAGAGAGAAGGGGGGAGGAGGTGTTAATGACTGGAAGGGGGAGAAATTAAATGAGAATAGGATAGAAGGGAAGAAAGAATGGGTTTTGATATAGGGGTGAAGAGGTACAAGTTAATGGGAGAGAGAGAGAAGGAGAGAGAGAGAGAGAGAGAGAGAGAGAGAGAGAGAGAGATGGGAGTTAATGTGGAAGGGAGGGAGAATGAGTTACGTGGGACAGAGCAAGGGAGTGTGTGTGATGGAGAGATAGAGGGAGTTAGGTGGAAGGGAGGTGGGCAGGCAACGCAGGAGGGGAGAGGGAGAAAACTGGAACGGACGTGAAGCTGAGAGGGGAGAATGGAGGGGAGAGGGGAGAGAAGGGCATGTGTGTGTGTGTGTGTGTGTGTGTGTGTGTGTGTGTGTGTGTGTGTGTGTGTGTGTGTGTGTGTGAGGGGAGCGGACCTAAGCCTGCGAGGGGAGAGAGAGAGAGAGAGGGACGTCAGTGAGGTGAGGGGAGGGAGGGAGGGAAGGCTGGAAAGAGGGGAGTCAGCGAGGGGAAGGATGGACAGTGACCGGAGGGAGAAAAGGAGGGAGGGATGATGGAGGTAGAAGGGAGGAAGGGAGGGAGCCTTGGTTACCGTGGTGTGAGTGGGAGGAGAGAGAGAGAGAGAGAGAGACGGTGGAGACAAGAAAGAAAGAGGAAACCAGGAAAGGAGGACGCGTTGCCCATGGTGTGAGTGGGAGGGGGTGACGAGAAAGAGAGAGAGAGAGAGAGAGGAGAGAGAGAGGAAGGGGGGTATAAAATGATAGCAGGGGAGGTTGGGTTCGAGCCTACGCAATCAGAGGATGAAAAAAAGTCCATTTCCAGCATCTAAATCAAAACACAGAACAAAAACGAAGTAGAGCAATTCCCATCCCTCGCTTTCGGAAAAAGACAACAGGAAAACAAGCAAGAAAAACGCTGGGTAGGACAATAAACTAGCGCGGAAGATTTTGTTGTTATTAAATTAAGTAAATGGATGGGATACAGATTAGATTAGGTTAGGTTTAGGCAGGTTAGGTTACAGTAGGATAGGTGAGGTTGGGTTAGATTTGAATATGTTAAGGTTGGTTAGAAGATAGTGTTGGGTAGGGTAGGATAGATCTGTGTTGGAATAGATTTATTAGGATAAGTAAGTCTAGAGGAGGGTAATAAAAAAATCAGATATTTACTGGTGAAAGAAGTCAATAAGCTACTTTCTTTTTTCTTTCGCTTCTTTTTTATTTAGCTAATGTTCGTTAATACATCGTAGAATTAACTCTCCCCGTCGAAATGAATGGGTTATGCGTTTCTTTGTATATTGTTTTAATTTTCCTGTAGGGATTGGTCTGCGAAGGCCTTTTTTCAAGTTATTCTGTTATTCGGACTTTTGAGACTGTTTCATTCGTTGTTTCGAAGCGTCAGATCTCTTTCCTTTTTTCACTTTTTCTTGGTTTGTGTGTGTGTGTGTGTGTGTGTGTATGTGTGTGTGTGTGTGTGTGTGTGTGTGTGTGTGTGTGTGTGTGTGAGAGAGAGAGAGAGAGAGAGAGAGAGAGAGATTCAAGGATAGGAGGGAGAGAAATAGAGCAGACCTTACTTGCTTGAGTGCATATGAAAGTGAGGGGGAAGGAGAAAGTGAAAGAAACGTAGGGAAAAAAACAAAGAGAAACGGAGAAGGAGGGGGGGGGGAAGAGGAGGAGAGGAAAGAGAATGCCTTACTTATGTCTGGGTATCTGTGAAAGTAAGTGTGAAATTTAGTGAAAATGTGTGAAAAAATGGAGAGAGAGAGAGAGAGAGAGAGAGAGAGAGAGAGAGAGAGAAAGAAAGCATCTTGCCATCCCTGGTGTGAGAGAAACCTTCAGAGCCAAACTCAGGGGACGTCGTAACTCGAAAGAGAGAGAGAGAGAGAGAGAGAGAGAGAGAGAGAGAGAGAGAGAGAGAGAGAGAGAGAGAGAGAGAGAGAGAATGCAATAGATCAGATTAGTTTATATTTTTAGATTGCCTTTGAAGCTTCGAAATATTTTAAACATGTCATCACGTGGTATACATTTCCTGACTCTACTGTTAATAGATACGGTACACAGATACACAGAACACAGGTACAGCTACACAAATACACAGCTACACAAAACAGAGAACAAATACACAACACAAAGCAAGGACACACACACACACACACACACACACACACACACACACACACACACACACACACACACACACACACACACACACACACACACACACACACACACACACACACACACACACACACACACACACACACAGAAGGGGGGAGGAGAGGTGAACAGATGAAGAAGAAAGAAGGGTGAAAAGAAGGAGTAAGACAAGAAAGAAAGGAAGCGTAAGAATAAAGGAACAAAGGAGAACGGCAACAAAACTGATAAACACGAGGGGAAGAAGACGGAGCAAGAGAGAAACACTGATAAAGTAGGGAAGAAGAGAGAAAGGAAGAAGGAAGAAGGGGAAATTGAATAATGGAAGGGGAAGAGAAGGCTGTGAAATGAAATTGGGTGGATGATGATACAAAGAAGAAGAAAAATGAAGGAAAAGAAGAGAAGAATGAGGAAGAGGAGGAGGAGGAGGAGGAGGAAGCGAGGAAGGAGAAGAGAAAGAAAGGGAAGGAGAATGAAGAGGGGACGTGGAAAAAAGAATGAAAAGGGAGAAAGAAGAAGAAATTGTGAGAGGAGAGAGGCTGAAACTGGAGGAAGGGTAAAGTTGTGTGTGTGTGTGTGTGTGTGTGTGTGTGTGTGTGTGTGTGTGTGTGTGTGTGTGTGTGTATGTGTACGGAAGTTTGAGAAGTCTTCGATATACGAGTATACCTGTTACTTCTTACACAAACGCACACACACACATACTGTATACGCACAAACACACACTTATGCTTTCATTCAGATACACACGATAATACATCCCTCTACACACTCTCTCTCTCTCTCTCTCTCTCTCTCTCTCTCTCTCTCTCTCTTTATCTATCTATCTTATCCCCTTCCCTCATTTTCACACATATTACTTACTTTCATACATACGTAGATTTTTACGCTTACACCAATTCGCACTTACTCGATACACACACACACACACACACACACACACACACACACACAATTAATAATACAAAGATAACTTGAAGCAGAGAGAGAGAGAGAGAGAGAGACAGACAGACAGACAGACAGACAGACACAGACAGACAGACAGACGGACAGACTGTGTGTGTGTGTCAGAGAAAGAGAGACAGAGACAGAGAGACAGGCAGACAGAGAGAGACAGACAGAGAGAGAGACAGAGACAGAGAGACTTGTGATGAACGGCATGAGACAGTGAAATGAGAGGCAGGTTGAGAAAGAAAGCGAGGAGGGAGTGAGTGAGCTAGGTCATTTTAGGATCAAAGTAGAGGCGAGGTCACGCGAGTATGAGCAGGAGACTGGGTGGTATGGAGAGAGGTCACGCAGGGGTCACCTTACCACACAACCATACCACATCCACACTACCATCGCACACCGCTGCCACACCACACCATCACTACCAGAACATTACTTTTACCACAGACCACCACTACCATACTCGAGCACACACACACACACACACACACACACACACACACACACACACACACACACACACACACACACACACACACACACACACACACACACACACACACACACACACACACACACACACACACACACACACACACACACACACACACACACACACCACCTCCATTTAATTCCCATATGTATTTTTCAACGAAGTAAATCAGATGAAGAAAAAAAATCCCAAATCAAAGAATCATATTACAAAAGTGAACATCGCACAGAAAATGAAGAATGAGCTCAGTCTGAACCCTTCTGTGCTGTTTTGCTACTTGTTGATGATGATGATGACGGTGATTATGATTAAGGGCTGAAGGTTTTGATAGAGCTAGGGTGAGGGGTGTGGGTGGTGGGGGGGATGAGACGAACTGACCTTGGCCCATCCCCCTTCCCGTAGAGATGGGGGGAAGGGAAGATGAGGGGGGAGAAGAAAATTGACCTCTGTTAACACCCCTCCTTGTACTATAGTTTTCTTTCCCTCCTCCTTCCCTTTCCCCCTCCTGTCTCCCCCCTCCTCCTTCCCTTTCCCCCTCCTGTCTCCCCCCTCCTCCTTCCCTTTCCCCCTCCTGTCTCCCCCCTCCTCCTTCCCTTTCCCCCTCCTGTCTCCCCCCTCCTTTCTCTTTTATCTCCTAAATGATGGAGAGGAGGGAAAAGGAGACGAGCAGGAGGGGGAAGGTTTAAGGTCGAGGAAGCGAGGAGGGAAAGAGGAAATGATGGAGCCAGAAAGGAATTAGGAGGATTAGTTAACCCTTCTTAGAGGACGGGAGGACAGTCGTTAAGCTGAGTAAAATCGTCTGACCCCATCGGAAATAAACCAGTCCAGATTTGCCTCGTGGTGCTTGTCTCGTGCCTTCATTCCTCCTGTCTTTTTTTTTTTTTTTCCCGTCTTGAAACCTCCAGACAATTTTTCAGCTAAGGAAAGACGTCTCGTACTGAAGGGGTTGATGAAGGCCATGTACAACCTCCATAGTTTTAAAGTCTCTCCTGAACTGAATAAAATCGTCGGACGATATAAAAAATTAAAGATAAGGAGCGTCACCAGCCTGAAGGGGTTAAATTGTACTTATATCGTATCTACATTTTAAGCGGGCGGGATATGTACTAATATGTTCCACTTATTGCTATATGTGTCTACTTATATCTTGCTTTTTTTTTTTTTCATATATGCTCTTCCACTTATATGTCTGCCTTGTTCATAAAGCCTTTCGCGTCGGATTACTTTTTTCTTAACTGTAATCCGATGGCGTGTTCTGCTGGATTATTCTTACTGCCTAATTTTTTTTTTTGTTCAGTTCAAGTTAAAAAAATCCCGTAGGCTGGGGGATTTATGACGGCTTTATGTATCATGTTTGAAAGGTTAATGGAGACTTTCAAATTAATGAATCCTCCAAAGCATAACAAAATCGTTCAAGTGTAGCAAAAAAAAAAAAAAAAAAAAACGCCACTGGACTGAAGAGGCTGACACACTACTAGCTCACCTCCCCTTCCGGATAAGAATAAAAAATTGAAGAAAAGAGAGGAAATGGGAGAATACGAACTATGAGAGAGAGAGAGGGGGAGCCAGAGGAAGTGTGAAAGAGGACATGAGTGAGGAATTTGATGAATACTAAGTGAGAGAGAGAGAAAAAGAGAGAGGGAGAGAGAGAGAGAGAGAGAGAGAGGGAGAACATGAAGTGATAGAGATAGGGACTTATGGTCATATGGTTGAATGTTAGACCACTGACCAACTAACTGCGATTCCAGACTGAGACAGGGAACAGTATAAGGATTTAAATTTCATTAATACACTCGTAAAAATTTTCACAAAATCCACCGACATCATCATCATCATCATCATCATTATTATCAAAATGATTATCATCCTCATCCTCATTATCATCATCATGAACAACAACATTTAATAAAAAAAAAATACCATCACACGAATCCAAATTAGACAGACCTATAGCATGTATTCGGTATGAATGGTGGGTACTGGTGCCTGGGTGGTATGTGAAGGTGCGTGGTGCCATCTGATGCGAGTAGAAGGAATGTCGGGCCTCAGGGAATGGACTGTCTGCTCTACGGCCATTCTGATATAAGTTAAAAAATGCAAGAAAGTGAATGGAATGCTGAGAAGTGAGGGAGAGTGAGAGTTTGGGTGAGAGGGAGGACTGAGTGTAAGAGAAAGAATGCGACATTGAGTACGAGAGAGAGAGAGAGAGAGAGAGAGAGAGAGAGAGAGAGAGAGAGAGAGACAATGTGAATGAGTGAGTGATGACCAGTGAGCATGAGGTGAGAATGGAGCAGAGAGAGAGAGACAGACAGACAGACAGACAGACAGACAGAAACAGACAGACAAACAAACAAACAAACAGAGAGAGAGAGAGAGAGAGAGAGGCGAATAGACTGAGACAGAAAGTGAGAGTGAACATTGAGGAACAGAGGATGAGTGAATGAGAGCCAGGGTGTGAGTGAGAGCGTGAGCGAGCGAGGAAGCGTGAGGCAGGAGCAAGGGAGGGAGGCATGGAGTGTGCAGACCAGAAATTGGATGAGGGTGGCAGGCTTGGGGAGATGGAGAGGAGGGGTAAGGGGGTGAAGAGGGATTGTTAGGGGGTGAGGGAGGGAATGATGAGAGGGTGGAAGGGTGAATAGAGGTGGGTGCGGGAATGAAGAGAGGGTGGAAGGGTGAAAAGAGGTAGATGTAGGTGTGGGAGAGTGAAAATGATGAAAGTGACCTAGAGTAAGAATGAGGAGGGGTTGACAGAGGGAGGGTGAGTGGGGTACTGACGAGGGGAACTGGGGGACTGAAGGCGCAAAAGAGTGGGGGTTTGGAAGACTGATGAGGTAGAGACGGAGAGGGATTGCTGGGGGTGGTGGGATAATGTGGGAAGGAGGGGTAAGGGTGAGTGGAGGGATGGAAGAGGAAAGCAGAGGATAAATAAGGGGAAGGAAGACTGAGAAGGAAAGGGTGAGAATAAGTGAGGGATTAATAGGTGGGTGATGCCTACCACCACCAGACGATTTTATTAAGTTAGGAGCGACTTCTGGTAATTAACGGGTCAGCAGCAAACTTCATTAACCCCTTTTGCATCAAGAAATCTCCCACAAGCTTTAAAAAAAACAAAAAGTCTGGGGGCAGCAAGAACGAGCTGAGAGTAGTGGTTGACTGGGTGAGGGGAAGCTCTTTGGATGAAGGGGAATACGTGGCGAGAGTTGTGTGTGAGGGTCTGGGTGGGTGAGGGGAAAAGGAGAGAATAGTATTAATTGAGTGCCGAAGGTGAGAGTGGATGAATGAATGTGAGTGACCGAGAAAAGGAGGTGATGAGGGGTAGTTTGGCGGGTGAGGGGAGGGTTGGGTGACCTGAAGGAGGATAGGGGAGAGGGGGGGGAGGTGAATCAGGGAAGGACAGGTGGATGATGGAAGTAAGGTAGTGATGGATGGTGGAGAAGGAGGTGGGCGAATGTTAGGTGACTGAGAAATGTGTATGGGAGAATTATGGGGACTGGAAGCGTGGGAGCGGGTGAGTAAAGATGAAGCTGAGTGAAGATGGTATTGGGTGGGTGAGTGTGGGGGTGAGTGCGAAAAGTTGAATGAGAGAGGGAGTGTGTGGGGGTAAGTAGGTGAGGAAATATCTGAGAGCGAGTAGAGGGGGTGGTGCATGAGATGAGAGTGAGTGAGAGATACAGTGTGAGAGGTAGTGAAAATGAAGAGTGCAAGCACGAGAGAGAGAAAGAGAGAGAGAGAAAGAGAGGACACGGGAATTGGATGAGAGGGTGAGGGAGGTTAAATGACGTAAGGAGGAAAGGAGTGGGTGTTAGGGGAGGAGGAGAAGGAGAGGGGTAAGAGGAGAGGATAGGGATGTAAGCGAGAGGAAGAAAACTCTGTGGGGAGGAGAGAGATGATGTGAGTGGGATGGGGAAGGGATGAGGAAAGACAGGATGGGAGTAAGGAAAGGGGAAATGGAATTGGAGAAAAAAGAGAGAGGAGGTAGATGGAAAGGGGTGAGTGAGGAGAAAGGGAGACTGCATAGGGAGGTGAAGGAGGGCGCAAGAAAGTAGGGAGTGGGATTGGGAGGGAAGAAGAGGCGAGAGAGGGAAAAGGATGAGTTGGAAGGAGGAGAGTGTGGGGAAAAAGGGAAAGTCTGTGGGAAAGAGAGGGAGAGTGCGTGTGAAGGGAGAGGAGTGGGGGTGAAGAGGGGGAAGGGAGATAAGAATATGAGAGAGGAGTGAATGGGGAGGAGAGAGGAAGATGTGTGGGAAAGAGGATGAGGATATGAGAGGAAAGGGAGTGTGATTACAATGGGAGATGAGTAAGGAGAAAAATAAATCGAGAGGGGAAGACACTAGCCAAGGAGTGGGTTGGTGTGAGTGGGAGGGGAGTGGGATGGGGAGGTGGGGTTGGTAAACTAGAGGATTGGGAATGGAGACTGAGAAAAAGAGCAGTAAAAGAATAAGCTGAGAAAGGGAAATATGCTTGATTGAAAAGAGGCAGGAGAGAGAGAGAGAGAGAGAGAGAGAGAGAGAGAGAGAGAGAGAGAGAGGGTAAAAGTGAGTTTAGCGAACGGATGAAACCAGGTGAAAATAAAAGGAAGAAGATGAAGATGAGAAAGACGAAGGATAGAAGGGGAAGAATGGGGAATAAGAAGGGGAGATGAAGAAGAGAGGGGAGCGAAAGCAGAAAAGAGGAAGAGGGGAAAGAAAAGAAAATTGATGGAAGGGAGGGAGACAACGCAAGAAGTGATAGAGAGAGGGAGTGGGTGATAGTTAAGAAGAGGAAAGGAAATGGGGAAGAAAGAAAAGATCGGGGAGGAAAGGAAGAGATAAAAAGCAAGGAGTGAGAGAGAGAAGAGGGACGAGAGGAAAGGAAATGGGGAAGAAAGAAAAGATCGGGGAGGAAAGGAAGAGATAAAAAGCAAGGAGTGAGAGAGAGAAGAGGGACGAGAGGAAAAGAGCGAAGGAAAGGAGAAAAAAGAGAGATGGTGGCAAAAAGAAAAGGGAAGGGCGACTGTTTGAGGGGAGGAGAAGGAAGAGGGGGAAGGGAGGAGAGTGGGTAGAGGTTAGGGAGAACGAGAGGAGACAGTGTGAAGGAAGGGACAAGAGAGAGAGAGAAGAGATGGTGAAGGAAGGGAAGAGAGGGGAGGGGAGGGAAGGCGAGAGGACAGGTCGAAAGAGAGGAGAGGGTGAAGAAAGGAAGGGGAGAGGGAGTGAATGACAGAAGGAGAGGGGAGAGAGTGAAGGAGCGAGAGGGGACAGTGGAAGGAGGGCAGAGGTAAGGAAGGGGGAGGAGAGGGGACAGCGCGAAGGAGTGGAAGAGGAGGGGGAGGGAGTGATGAAGGGGGGAGGGGGGAGGGGGTGAAGGAGGGGGGAGGGGGTGAAGGAGGGGGGTAGGGGAGCCACAACGCTGGAGTCTGTCGTGTTCGGACGCTCTCTGATGACGAATGCCTTTTGTCTAGCGCAGTGTGGGGGGGAGGGGGGACAGCCACACGTAGGAGGGGGAGCGGGTGTGGGGGGACTGGGGGGTTGAGAGGAGAGGAGGGGGCGTGGGAGGCGGGGAGGGAGAGGGAACGAGAGAGAGAAAAGGAGGGTAAGGTAGGGACGGACAGAGGAGAAGGGAGGGAAGGCACAGAGGAGGCAGGGATAGAGAGGGAGAAAGGGACAGAGAGGGGAGAAAAGGGAGGGAAGGACAGTTAAAGAAAGTAGAGAGGGAGGGATAACGTAGAGAGAGAGGGTAAGAAAGAGGCAGACCGAAAAAGAAAGAGGTTGAGAAGAAGAGAGATAAGATAGAAAAGGAGCGAAGAAAGAGATGGAGGGAAAGAAAGGACCGAAAGGGAGATAAGGATAAATAAAGAAAGGGAAAGGCGGAGGGAGAGGAAAGGAGCAAGCAAAAAGGTTGAAGTGGGAGAGGGAGAAAACGAAAAGAAGAGAAACAGAGAAAAGACGAGCGAGAAAGGGAGAAAACTGCAGAAAGAGGAGAAAAGAAGTGGGAGAGAAGGCGGATTTAAGGAAAAAATAAGACGGAGGAAGGGAAGGAAAAGCAAAGAGAGAGAGAGAGAGAGAGTAGGAGAGAGAAGGAGGAGGAGGGAGAAGAACAGTGAGAGGAAGGGAGAAGTGAGAGCGAGAATGAGACGGGGGATAGGAGAGGGGGGGGGGATAAGAGAGAGAAAAGAAGAGGGAGGGAGAAATGAGAGAGGAGACTGCGGAGGGGAAGAGGGAGGGAGGGAGGGAGCAGGTAGGAAGGAAGAGAGGAGGGGAGGGGGAGGGAGAAGGGAGGGAGCATCAAGTGGAGAGAGATGGTAGCTGCGTCGTGATCAAGTGATGCTGGGTGGAGGAGGAGGTGGTGAAGGAGGAAGAAGTGGAGGAAAAGACGGATGAGGAGGAAGCATATGGAGGAAGAGGAGACGGAGGAGGAAGAAAAAGAATATATGGAGGAGGAGAGGAAGAAGTAGAGTATTATGAACAGAGAAAGAACGAAGGAGAAAAGGAAGAAAAAGTTAAGACACAGAACAAAGGGAAGAATGAGAGGTAAAAGTGACTGCAAATAAGAAGAGAAATGTGATGAAGAAAAAGTGGAGGAGGAGAAGGTGAAGGAGGAGGAGGAGGAGGAGGAGGAAACAACCTTAGATGAAGAGGAAAATAAAAACCATAAGGGAGACGAGATGATGGTGATGATGATGATGATTATGATGATGATTATGATGCGAAGAACTTGGTGATGAGAAAAAAGACGAATGAGAATAGAAGGGTGAAGAAAAGGAGGACAGTCATATAATGAGAGAGAGAGAGAGAGAGAGAGAGAGAGAGAGAGAGAGAGAGAAGGGGGGGGAAGGAAGTGGTGGAAGAAGAGAGATGAAGTGGAGCAGGAAGAATATGAGGTCAAGAAAACAAGAGTATGAGAGGGAGAGAAAGAAAGAGATGACGAAAGGTAGTGATGGTGGCAGATAGTCGTGGTGATAATGATGGTGATTGCGTTGGTAATGGTGGTGATAATGGTGGCTGTGGTAGTGACTGTGATGATAATGGCGATTGTGGTAGTATTGGTGGTAATAATGGTGATGTTAGTAGTAAAGATAGTGATGGCTGTGACTACTGTTGATGATAGTGGTGGTTGGTAGTGACGGTGATGATAATGGCGACTGTGGTAGTATTGGTGGTGGTAATGGTGATGGTGGTAGTAACGATAATGATGATTGTGGTAGGTGGTAGCGAAGTTAAAGGTGATTGTGGTAGTTTTGGCAATGATGGTGACTTTCCTACTAATGATAATAATAATGATGATGATTGTGTTGGTAATAATGATGACTGAAGTAGTAATAGTGATGATAATGGTGACTTCTGTGGCTTCAAAATGGCAATAGGTGTCTGTGATGACTTGTTAGTTGTGGTGATGGTGGTGATTTTCGAGTTAAGGTGCTTCTGGTAGTTGTGATGATTGGTCTTAATGATGCTTGTGGTAGTTGTGGCAGCAGTAGTGAGCGTTGTACCAAAGATGTGAGTGAGAAAGAAAATGGTGGAAGTGAGTGAATCGGGTGAGAGAGAGAGAGAGAGAGAGAGAGAGAGAGAGAGAGAGAGAGAGAGAGAGAGAGAGAGAGAGAGAGAGAGAGAGGAAAAGAAGAGGCGGTACCGAAAGAGAAGAAAATAAAGCCAAACAAACTAACAAGGGAGAGGGACAGAATAAGAGAAAGAAAAAGAAATATCCAGAGAGAGAGAGAGAGAGAGAGAGAGAGAGAGGGAAAGAAATATCCAGAGAGAGGGAGAGAGAGAGAGAGGGGCAGGGGTGAGGAGGTAGGTGAAGAGTGAGAGTGAGGGAGAGTTTCTGGTAGTGAGGCTAGAGGAGTGACTGCCCCTGGTGATAGGTGGCCCGCTTGGTCAATACTCGCTCTGCTCTGATGGTGAGGGCTCAGAGGACTGTGTGGTGAGCAGGGGTGATGGTGAGGAAGATGGTGAGGGGTAAGGGGGGTGCGGCCGCGAAGAATGGTGAGGGATGATGGTGAGAGGGAGGGTCAGGGGTGATGGAGAGAAGGATGGTGATGGTGAGAAGGCTGTGATTTTGAGAGGGGATCGGCAAAGGCTGTGGTTAATGGTGATGGTGACAAGGGTGAGTGATGATGAGAGGGATGTTCTGATGAAACGGGTGCTGGTTGTGATGATAAGAAGGCTGTGGTGGTGACGCGGGTGAGAGAGCTGTGGTTATGGTGATTAAGGAGGTTGGGAGAGGTGATAGTGATAGTGGTTGGAGGTGAGGTGGGTGTGCGGTGACGAAAGTAGTGGCGGTGGTGTAGAGGTGAGGATGATTAATGGTGACAAATGATGAGTGGGATGGTGGTGGTAATGGTGATGGTGAGAAGGATGGTGAGTGGTGGTACTTGGGAAGAATGACGATGGCGAGAAGGTGGGGGGAAAATGGTAAAAGACAAATTAAAATGATGAAGGGATAACATCGTATTGAAAGTAATTGGGAATATGATGCTTCCAGTAATTTTTTCTAACTGTTCATCATCATCATCATCATCATCATCATCATCATCCATTATTTTCTATTGTAAAAAGAATGAAGACGTGAAGTTCAAGAGAATATGGAAAAGTGAAATTAGAGAAACTGTCTGAAATGTTGTAAAAGTAGAAACGCAAATAAAAAAGAAAAAAGAAGGGGGGGGATTACATACACGGGCAAAATAAATTCAAAAAATAATGTGGAGAGGAAGGCTACAGATGAATGTAAACAAAAATCAGAAAAAAAGAAAATTACCAGAGGAAGAAAAAGACAAAAATATACATAGATAGATAAATAAAAACAACAGAATAACAGAGAAGGGGCTAAAGATGAGAATGGTGCGGTAAAAGTGCTATATTGACAGAAGCACGTTCGTTGAAAATCATCACGTTAAAAGATGGGCAGAGAAGAGTCGAATGAAAATAGAAAAATATAATTGAGTCAAAATAATCAAGGCGTGAAAAAAAGGGGCAAAGGATCATAAAACTTACACAGAAAGGTCAAAATCAAAACAGAAATTAGGAAAAGTGATAACAAAGCATAATAAATTGAAGAAGAAAAAAACAAGAGCGAGGAGATATGGTGGTGGTGGTGGTGGCGGCGATGGTGGTGCCGGTGGTGGTAGTGATGGTGGTGGTGGTACTGGTAGTGCTGGTAGCAGAGATGGTGGTGGTGGTACTGGTAGTGCTGGTAGCAGAGATGGTCGGGGGGAGAGGTTGATAGTATTGATGGTTGCTTTGGTAGGGGCTATGGTAGTGGTGTTGGTAGTGGTGGGCAGGGACGTCGTGATAGTGGTAGTAGTGGGTAGGAGGAGGATAGTGGTGGTGGTGATGGGCAGGGGGGTGGTAATGGTGGTGGTGGTGGTGGTGGCAGGTGACCAGATATACATAAAGGTGGGTGTGATTGGGTTATGGCGGGTCACGAGGGGTCAGAGAGAGAGAGAGAGAGAGAATATCACAATGAGAGAGGAAAAGTAAGAGAAAGCGAGTCTATAATGAAGATATAAGGTAAAAGAGGAAGAAAAAGGAGGAATAATAATTTAAAAAAACAAAACAAAAGTGGATGTCGAGGAAAAAATAACAGAGGAAGGAATATCATAAAGGAAGGAGAGAAAGAGAGTGAAGAGAGAACCAGAAAAAAGGAAGAGAAAAAGAATGTAAAATGAGAACCAAGGGTGTAGGGGGAAATTATTGCAATGAGAGAGAGAGAGAGAGAGAGAGAGGGAGAGAGAGAGAGAGAGAGAGAGAGAGAGAGAGAGAGAGAGAGAAATAAGAGAGGGAGGGTGTGGGAGGGGAGAATATCACAATGGGTGACATCTGCCTAGTAGCCAAACCTCGTACCTCTCCCCCTTTCTCTCCATACCTCCCTCTTTCCTCCCTTTCTCTCCATGCCTCCCTCTGTACTCTCTTTCTCTTCATGCCTCCCTCTTTTCTCCCTTTCTCTCCGTGCCTCCCCCTTTCCTTCCTTTCTTTATCCATACCTCACTCCTCCCCTTCTCTTCATGCCTCCCTCTTGACTCTGTTTTTTCTCTGTGCCTCCCTCTTTATACTCTTTCTCTCTCTGCCTCCCTCTTTCCTCCCTTTCTACATGCCTCCCGGTTTACTCCCTTTCTATCCAATCTTCGTTTTTCCTCCCTTTCTCTTTTTTTCCACATCTCTTTCTTCTCCCTCCTCTTCATTCCTCCACATTTCTCCTTCCTTTCCCTCTTCCTTTCTATTTCCGTTCATTCTCCGCCATTCTCTCTCCCTGCCTTCTTCCTTCGTTCCTGCTTTCCTTTTTTCCAATTCTTTTTCTCTTTCCCGTATCCCTCCCTTTCTCTTCCTATCATTTCTCTTCTTCTTTCTTACCCTCCCTTTTACCATCATATTTTTCCCTCTTTTCCACCCTCTTTACTCCATTTCACTTTCTCTTTTCTTTGATTTTCTTTTTCCTTCCCGCGTTCTTTCTTTCCATTTCTCCTTCCATCTTCCCTCGACCCCCTTCCACTTTTCTCCCTCCTCCCCTCTCCCTCACCCTTCCTTCGGTCCATCCTTCCTTCGTACATTTCTTCTTCCTTCCGCCTCTTTTTTTCTACCAGTGTTCATTCATTCATTCATTTTTTTCAACCTTTACTCTTTCCCTTTTTCCTTATATGCTTTCCTTCTTTTCCTCCCATCCTTTCTCTCTTCTTTCTCCTTTCTTTCTCCGTCCCATCCTCCACCCATTCCTCTCTCCAACTTTCCCAGCTCTCTCTCTCTCTCTCTCTCTCTCTCTCTCTCTCTCTCTCTCTCTCTCTCTCTCTCTCTCTCTCTCTCTCTCTCTCTTCTGTATCCTCCTATCTTTCTGTCCCTCTCTGCCTTCCAGCCCTATCATTCTCCCCTCCTGCCTTCCCTATTTCCCTATCTTTCTCCCCTCCCCCTCCCACACACCTGTCACCCACATGCCACTCATTCCCCCACTCACTCCCACACCCTCCCCAAAATATACCCCCTCCCCCACCCCCATTCCTCTCTCTCTCTCTCTCTCTCTCTCTCTCTCTCTCTCTCTCTCTCTCTCTCTCTCTCTCCCTTTTCCCTTCCCTCTTCCCTTTCTCCTCCTCCTCCCTCCCTCCCCTCCTCCCTTCCTCCCTTCCTCATTCTCCCCCCCTCCCCTCTCCCCCGCTCCCTTTCCCCTCCCCCTCCCCCATCACTCGCACTCCATACTGTTAAAAATAGATCAGTCTCCCTCTTCCAGTTAGACTAAAATTAACTTGGAGCCTCGCCTTGTTAAAATGCGCTAAATTTGACGCTTTTCAATAGGCTGCTTTTATCCTGACTCGCTTTGAGGACGTGGTTGGCACTGTATTCTAGCGATGTTGGATTTCCTTGCTCATCACCATCATCATCATCAACTTTATCATCATCATCATTACCCATACCTCTATCCCAATATTTTGTTCACCACAGAAAACCCCCTTGTAATGACAACGTTAATAAAGGCCATTATATAAACCCCTCTTCATGTACAGAAGTCCCTCCTGAACTGAATAAAATCGTCTGTGAGGAGCAAGAAAAAGACGTCATCACTCTCAAGGGACTGAAGTGCTCATAATTTAACGTATTTATATTTGACTATTTTTTTACATATTGACTAGTTATTTATTTACGTATTTATATATGTATGTATGTATGTATGAATGTATGTATAGTGTGCAATCGTCCAGACAGTGATAAGCAGCTTTTTTCTTTTCTTTTCTTTTTTTTTTTTTACCCATATCAGCTAGTAACCCTTGAAGTGATATTTTAAGGATAACTAACAGCGTCTTTTATCTTTTTCTTTTCAGGTAAAGGTGATTTTTTTGACTAGCTGTGGCCTCTGTACGGCAGGGCTTGGTGGGCGTCCTGTGTGATCGTCTGGGGGTAACTATTGCCTTTTTGTTTTCACCTGAGGGAACTGGGCCATTTTCACAACCTTGAGAACTGTGTCGTGGATGCATGAGAGTCGTAAAGCCTTAGATGATTATAAGAAAGAAATGAGTCTCCTTGGTTACTAATCAAATCGATCCTCCAGCGTGACTGTATGTGGCTGTTTCCTGAGCTGAAAATGCTAAAAATCACTGTTAGGTTAAACGCACTGTAGATGGAAATAAGCAATCTTAACTAGCCGGGGACGCCTTTCGTAAACGAGGTATAAATTGTCTGACGTGTGTGTGTGTGTGTGTGTGTGTGTGTGTGTGTGTGTGAGAGAGAGAGAGAGAGAGAGGAAGTGGTGAAAGAAGAAAGATGTAGTGAAGCAGGAAGAATATCAGGTCAAGAAAAAAACAGTACGAGAGAGAGAGAGAGTCATCGCAGCCACTTCATTGCAATGTCGTATTTTCCAACTTTATTTTGGCTGCATACAGACGATTTCATTCAGTTTAGGACAGACCTCAGGTAGTAAAGAGAATATGAAGGCCATATCTAACTTCTCCAATTTTGAAAAGTCTCTCCTTTGTTGGATAAAATCGTCTAGTGGAAGTAAGAATTATTTAATTTAAAAAAAAAAGTCACTGGGTTGAACAGGGCAGTGTCAAAAGTTGTGTAACATGAATAGTGGTGATGGAAATATAGAGTCAAAACTGTGTTGTAGGATCAGTGTTGGTGGAAATTACGTCCTTCCATTTCCACTGACTCACGGAACACAACTTTTGACTGCACTAACATCTGACACACCTGTTGTCCCAAACTGAACCTCCATGTGACC